>NW_015412021.1:0-1885 GCF_001527695.2 Protobothrops mucrosquamatus
ATCTCCACTCTCATCCTACACCCGAGCTACACATATATTTGCCACTATTGCAAACACAAATTCATTTCAAAAGTTTGTAGCCCACCAGCCTTAACTTAAACTATCTGGCATTTTTTCTATTAATCATTTTTCAATTGTCTCTTTGCAATTAAATTAAATATAGCACTGAGCCCCCTAATAATTTATTACAGAAGCCCTTTCCATAGCACTGGGAATTAGAAGAAAAGTGAAAAAATACACTAAATAGATAAATATTGCATTGCACAGTATAGTTAAGACTGAATTAACTTACATTGTACCTCATTTTGTCTTTTCATTACTGTTGAAAAGATTCCCTCTTTTTACCAAGTTTTCAGGACTTGTTATTAACGTATTAATATATGGGGTTTTTTTGGGCATTTCCCTTGTATTTCTTTGGTATCATCTGCCAAAAGTCTGAGTGTTAAGGTTCTGGTTGAAAAGCCCAACGAAGTAAATTTCACCAGAGATATTGCGATCTCTAATGTAAGACTTTATTAGGCATAGCATACCGGCATGGTAAAAAGAAATCCAGCTCTGGAAATATGGTGGGAGAAAGATAATTAAAAGAGTAAAACCTTCCCTCCCCTCTCTGACAGTTCAGGTCACATTGTTCAATTAGTCTTCGAAGGGTTGTTATGAGAATAAAGTCTCTGTTTGTCTCTTCAGTGACCTAGACTCTCATACTGATAGAAACCACCTATGCATTCTCCAGCACTGAGATGGAGACTCCACCATTGGGTAGTAGACTGTATTCCTGCCCAATCAGATCAAGTCAGCCAAAGTTGCCACGCCCGTCCTGGACTGTGATCTCCAGTCTTTGACTTGATCTTGCCCAGGAGAGACGTTGCAAGTTTGGCTCTAGGCAGGTACAGTCAGTGGTGGATCTCCATTCTCTTTCCAATTAAATTCTAAAATTCATCTGTGCTTGCACTCAATTCGATTTCCTCATCTCCCCTCAGCGATCCCTGTGAGTATTACAAGGAGACTAACGGCTGTTAGTCTCACTGCTCATTATCTCAATAGGATTGGGCCTGCAGGGAATCGAGCGGGCCTGTTCTTCCCGACGGGAGTCCAACGGCTGTTGGACTCGGAACGCCTCTAGCCTAACGGAGCTTGCGGCTGCGGCTCCGTAGGCTTGTTAAATGGGAAGAAATCGGCCCGAGAGGAGGTTTCCCTTCGATCGATCCGGCCTCAATCCGTCAGGACTCGGCTGTCGTTTCCTCAGGCTCAAGCTTTCACGGAGCCCGTGGCTGCGGCTCTGTTGGCGCGGGCGCGTCTTCGTGCCGGGAAACGGGGGGGGGAGGTTCCCGGAGTGACTTCGGCACCGTTTCTTCTTACGGGGCTGCGGCGGCAGTTCCCTTCGAGCAATTGTGAGTTTCTGAAATTTCTATTTGGATTGCGGAGGTGCGCGCGAGCGCGCGCTTGGCCTCCACGACGATTGCCGATTTTCGGAGGCCATCGGGGACTGAGTAAAAGTTATTTTTCCCCGATTCCTCCATTCTTTGCTAATCGGCGTGTGAGGCTCCTCAGAGTGCGGGGGGGGAGAGGTGGAAACAGTTCCCCGGCCCTGCACGTGTCAGAGATGCCATCTTGAGCCTCGTGGTCCTTGCTTAGGCCGCGGCGGCCATTTTGGGACCTCAATCTTCTCAAAAAAGTTTTTTTGCATTGTTTATTCAGTGAAGGGAATTAATCTGATTGGGTGCTGACCCAGTTCCAGTTACACAAACAAGTTCCCCCCCTTTCTACAAGGGTGGTCATACTGGGTGGTCATATTTCTGTAGGGAGGTAGGCCGCCATCTTAGTAAGGCCGCCATTTTGTGTTCCTCATTTCTGCATTTAAGAGGCAACTCCTTCCCTTAGTCTC
>NW_015412022.1:0-1885 GCF_001527695.2 Protobothrops mucrosquamatus
TTATGCTGGCTGCTTAGAAAAACCGATCAGGGACACCAGGAGGTGATGGGGAGCAGCCGAGTTTGAACATTTGTAAGCGGTTCACCCCCTTCGCCTTAGAGTCTACATGCAGAGAAAATCGGATTTAATGCATAAACATAAACCGGCGGGAGTAAAACTCTTGAGCAGAGATTTAACTCTTTAGACATGAGAACAGGCAGGGATGCTCTGCTGCTGAGAAAAATCCTTAGCTTGAGGTCTACTTCCTAGTAAGAACAGATAATAAAATCTACCGCCCTGTTTTGAAAAGGATTTGTAAAAGTTTTGCGATTTTAAACAAGGTCCTGGAAGCAAATGCGCTTCTCTTTTCCCCCCCTTTAATATAATGCAATACAATATTCTTTATTGGCCAGGTCTTCTAAAATCTTACCGTTTTCTTTCCTGTCTTATTTTGCATGCAACGCAAAGCAAAATGTCATAAATGTTGCCCTTTTGGAGGTCCAATGGTTCAAAACCTTGCTGTCAGAGGAACCAAACAGATGGCATCCTTCCTAACAGGGCCTAGAGAGGTTTAATGCAACCTGCAAATCTTTGGACGGTTTCTGACAATCTTTGCTGGGCCCAACAACAACACAGTTACACACTGGACTATTCTCTAAAGACCATTTTTAAACAATCAGGTTCAGGCTAACTGTGTATTTCTCCCCCCCCCTTCTTTTCCTTGAATTAAAACCCCACCCAAGAGGGAGAAAATGACAAATAAAACTAAACCGAGAAAGTAAAGAGGGCAGGCCAGCTGCTTTAGCTTAAGAGATCTCAGTCAAAATATTATGTTTCAATTCAGGCAGATCTTAAAAACCTCTTGGAACTTGAAGGATACAACTCTTACACACCCAGAACTCCAAATACAATGTTGCTTCTGCTAAAATAAAACAAAATAAAATCAGAACTGCAGCTAACCAAAGCTATAGATAAAGAAGTGAAAGGCAGTTAAGTTGCAGGAGGCAGAGGTGTTAAAAACTGCTTCATTGTTGCTTCTTCCCGTTTATCTCAGTTTGTTTATCTCAGTTTATTTCTGTAGCTATCACTGCACATTAGCAGCTGTTGTTACACTCTGCCAAGGATCCTATGCAGTTCGCTTTCCATCTCTCCAATTCTTGTTCTCTCCTGCTTTAAGAGCAAAAACAACAACAACATTCTGATAGCTGAACACGGATTTTTTCCCATCCTTTCCCAACAATGGCAAGCACCAGCCAGCAGTCAAGAAAACCACATGCCAAAAATATGCCTGTTTTTCCAAGGGGGATAGTTTTCCAAGGGATATAGTTTCAGTTCCTTCCATTTCTACACAACTTTGTGCCACGCTTTATTCCTGAAACCAGTTTAATCTTTACGATCCTCCAAACGTGGGCTGAAGTGGACTCGAATCCAGTTCGTACTTTGGCAGCGTGTCACATATGCGCGCACAGAAAGACGGCGGCGTGCACCCAAACGTTTTTTTTTGCTTGTTCCATTCCTGGCTACCCACATTTGTAAAGTCCTGTGGAGTGCCTGGGCGAGGAACCCACTGCCCCCACCTCTTCCTAGAAAGTCAACAAATCCGATGGGCTTCAAATTGCACACACACACACACACACACACACAAATAATCCCCTTTCCAAGAAAACTTTCTGGGAAGTTGAATGGCAGAGAATAAAAAAAGGGCCGGGCTGTCTTCCAAAGAAACCTATTTCAAGGAATCAATCTGGCTGGCCAAAACAGCCATCAAGGCAGTTCTGCCAATCACCTCCTTTGGTGGGTTTGCAGGGGTGTCAGTTCTTGGCAGCCCCCACCTCTGGAAAATATAGCTCTCTCTCTCTCTCTCTCTCTCTCTCTCTCTCTCTCTCTCTCTCTCTCTCTCTCTCTC
>NW_015412023.1:0-1885 GCF_001527695.2 Protobothrops mucrosquamatus
CCGGCGCCGGCGCCTTATCTGCATACGGCCCGCGGAGCTCCTCCTCTTTCTCGGCCCTTCGCCGCGTGGATGGTGTGGGCTGGGCGGTGCCTCGCTCGCCCGGCTTTCTGCGGAGGCGTTGCCGGAGGTGCTGCTAGGGCGCAAGCGCAGCCTCGGAGTCTTGGCGTCCCTTCGGCCGCCTCGTTTGAGTTTTCAGTGTGTCGCGGGCTGATTTTCACCGAGGCTTCGCTGGTTTTAACGGTGCCACCCTTCCTGCCTCCGTTAACCGGATACTGCCCTGTACGGCTGAAGTGTTGCTCAGTTAAGGCGAGGAAAAAAGCTCTTTGGAGCTGGTGTGATGGGTGGAAGTGCTTGGCCTCGGAGGAAAGCAGTTGAAGAAATTATTCCATCTCCCCCTGGGAAGGGGTGGAATTGAAGGCTACAGAGGACCCTGCTCTAGTCCTGAAATGTCGACTCGGGGTGCAGCTATTTAATAAAGCATTTTCACTTTTGATCAGATGTACCGTGTTCCAGTGTTCCCAAAATATGGCTTATGCCTGTGCATTTCAAATTCTGGCCTATGGAATATGCAAGGATGGGTTTTAACTCCCTTTTTTGTGAGATTGCTTTATTACTTCATACCTTGTAGGTTACCTGCACCTCCTCACAGACGAGTTGGGGGGGGACAGGCTTTGTGCATTTGAATCCTTGGGAATTTCTTTTCCGCTTTTTTTATGTCAAGCATGGGCAGCAAGAGGTGGAGTGAAACTGGCTAGCCACCTCTTTGCTAACCTGGGAGGAATTCCAGTTGGGGTATTTATTTATTTATGTATTTAGACATCTGCTCCCTAGGCAAAGTAACCCATCGGGGGATGTATTGGCTGCTGTTGGAAGCAGTCAATAGGAGCTGAGATGTTCCCAGGCCTTGCACATCATTTCATTTATTTAATGGATTTCTAAGGCTGCCCACTTGTCAAATATTCTGGGTGACTTTTAAAGGGTTCAGCCTATCACAAAATCCACTTTTAAAACAGTAACTCTGCTGGAAAGAATAAATCAGATGTGTTGCACTGTTACTGGTGCTTATCAGGACCACACATAAAAATAAGTTGGAACCTGCTTGAGAAGTAATTCTTCATTTTCTTCTTGAAAGCCAGAAGGATTGGGCCACATTCTTTGTGATGGTGGATACATATTCCATCAACACCCAAGATACCAGCAAAGTGTTATAAATCACTAAAGTGCTACAAATGTGTTGAGACAAAACATGTTACTTATTTAATTATATTTATCAAGCCAGGTTAGGTATATTACGGTAGGTAAATTTATCATGAAGTAGGTGGCCTCAGCTATGGCTCGGTGTGAGACAAAGGGTATATTAAGAAAATGTTCTTAAAGAAACTGTTGGTATCTTCAAACAGTGGAAATGCAGGGAAGTGGCTACAAGAAACTAAATAAATTTTATCCTAGACTAATTTCTTGAATAGTGAAAATATTTCATTATCTCAATAATGCTTATCAGGTATCGATCTGTTGATGAATGAAATTGGAGCTTGAAGTTTGTAGAAAACGTTTGAAAGCACAGGGCTGACATTCTATTTCAGGGGTCCCCAACCCCCGGTCCATGGACCGGCACCGGGCCGCAGCATGCCAGTGTGGAGAGGAAAATGCCCCTCCCTTGGGGATTCTTCCAGTTGGGACGCAACTATCAGTGCTTTGAAGAAATAATTGAATTGAAGCAGAGCTGCTGGAAAGAAGTCTTTAATAGCAAGAAACCAAAATGTTAATGTTTAATGGCAAGAAACCAAGTTTCCTGGCTAGCTAGAAAGAGTGGTCTCCAAGTTTGTGTGTGTTTTTTATACCTTTCCTTGGTTTTCAAAACTCATTTCTGATTCATGGAGCAGTA
>NW_015412024.1:0-1885 GCF_001527695.2 Protobothrops mucrosquamatus
AAAAGACCGGCCAAGTTTGTTGAATTGGGAGAAAAAGCCAGTTTGGTTTAGTGGTTGAAACATCAGCCTAGAAACTGAGAGCCCTGAGTTCTAGTCCTGCCTTAGACACGAAGCCAGCTGGGTGACCTTGGGCCATTCCCTGATTCTCAGCCCTAGAAGGAAGGCAATGGTGACCCATCTCTGAAAATGTTGCCAAGAAAAATGGAGAGACATTTCCAGCGATTTGCCAGGAGTCAAGACTGGCTGAAAGGCATCCTCATCCCCACAACAAAATGGAAAATTAGGGTTATTTTCACACTCCATCCAATGGTCACCTGTGAGACTTATGAAGTGAGCTAAAATGTATTTGCACAGCCCTGGCCTTCATCTGTATAGCAATACACACACACATACACAAATACAAATATACAAGATCCTCTCCAGCTGGTATAATGGATGAAATGTCAGACATTGACGTTCGGCAGAAGGGGAATGGAACCAGGGACTAAATAGAGGGGCCCACAGATCATCTTTTCCATGCAAATTCAACAGCAGGCCAACAACAGTCTCTAGGTCCTTGCATCATCTTTTGTGTCCAGCTGCCACTGTCCCCCACAAAGTTGTTGCTGCTCCCCTGCTGCTTCAAGTTTCAATTAAAATTCCCTTCCAGTGTTGGAGACAATTTCACATTATAGGAATTGTACAAAAGGGTATTCTTGTTATTAGCCTGATAACCGCCATTTTGCTTCACTTGGCCAAATAAAGTTCTGTCTGACTTGGAAGCCTCTGCTTGAGTTTCCTGATTTGCCCTCTTGGAACCTCAAGTTCTTCGGGTAGCTGCTGCCCCTCACAACATTTAATACAGCATATGTTTGCTTTAAAAAAGAAAAAAAAAGGAAGCAGTGGCTATATTAGCGTGGATGTGGCTGAGCCTTCATCTGCCAGCAAATGTCTATTAATTGATACACAAACAGGCTCCATACGTAGAGAATATGACAACCAGCTGCATGCGGCAACTGTTGAATGGTAACAGATTTCCTCCTGTGACTGCTCTCTATTCAGTTGGGGGATGAGGCAATTCACGCCTGAATGGTGTGTCTCTTCTGGCTGTAGTAAAGAGTTCATTCTTTACATTTTTTCAAAGGTTAAGAGGGAAGCAAGCTTTTGTACATGATTCTTTCTCCTCAAAAAATGGGGAGGGAAAACTCAGGAAGGGAGCTCGGATTTATTTAGCTAGGCTGTTCAAGGGTAAAAAACTTAATAGAGTAACAGAATTGGAAGGGACCTTGAAGGTCTTCTAGTCCAACCCCCTGCTCAGACAGGAAACCCTATACCATTCCAGACAAATGGTTGTCTAAACTCTTCTTAGAAACCTCCAGTGTTGGAGCACCCACAACTTCTGGAGGCAAGCCCGTTCCGTTGATTAATTGTTCTGTTAGGAAATTTCTCCTTATTTTTAGGTTGGTTCTCTCTTTGATTAGTTTCCATTCATGGCTTCTTGTTTTGTCTTCAGGTGCTTTGGAGAACAGGTTGGCTTGGAAAATGGCAAACGATGCAAATTGTGTTGCCTTGTTTATTGACGGTGAGAGCTCTTAAATCCACACTACGCTGGTGTTGCTCAAATGACCACAGATTCTGATATGTTAACTTACATGGATTGGCTCCCAGAAATCTGCCTACATCTAACTGACCCAGCCCATCAAGTTTGTTCACCTCAGGAAGTAATATTTAAAATACTCAAAGTTGTGTTTTACCAATTTTTTTGCTGTTTTTGCTGTTCCTTTCCTTTGAAATTAGAGGTTTAGTTAACTTCCATCCTGATGGCAATCAGGAAGACTGTAAAATTGTCATGTTTCATCAAGCATCTGATATTTAATTGTCATCATTTGGTTTAAGTTGTACACTA
>NW_015412025.1:0-1885 GCF_001527695.2 Protobothrops mucrosquamatus
AAGCACTCCGAGTTTGTTGGCGATGTCCATTTTGCTCTACGAGTTCATGATAACCTAACCCTAACCCTAAGTGGAATTTTCTTCCTATGGGATTTTCTTATGTATTTTACCAGGAAACATAGATAGGGCAGGCTAGAAAGGTGATTGCCTTCCTAACCATACCCAAGCACTCCGAGTTCTTGGCGATGTCCATTTTGTTATACGAGTTCATGGTGACCTAACCCTAACCCTAAGTGGAATTTTCCTCCTATAGGATTTTCCAATGTATTTTACCAGGAAATATACATAGGGTAGGCTAGAAAGGTGATTGCCTTCCTAACCATACCCAAGCACTCCGAGTTTGTTGGCGATGTCCATTTTGCTCTACGAGTTCATGATAACCTAACCCTAACCCTAAGTGGAATTTTCCTCCTATGGGATTTTCCAATGTATTTTACCAGGAAATATAGATAGGGAAGCCTAAAAAAGTAAATGCCCTCCTAATCATACTCAAGCACTCCGAGTTTGTTGGCGATGTCCATTTTGCTCTACGAGTTCATGGTGACCTAACCCTAACCCTAAGTGGAATTTTCCTTTTATGGGATTTTCCCATGTATTTTACGAGGAAACATAGATAGGGCAGCCTAAAAAAGTAAATGCCCTCCTAATCATACTCAAGCACTCCGAGTTTGTTGGCAATGTCCATTTTGCTCTACGGGTTCATGGTGACCTAACCCTAACCCTAAGTGGAATTTTCCTCCTATGGGATTTTCCTATGTATTTTACGAGGAAACATAGGGCAGCCTAAAAAAGTAAATGCCCTCCTAATCATACTCAAGCACTCCGAGTTTGTTGGCGATGTCCATTTTGCTCTATGAGTTCATGGGGACCTAACCCTAACCCTAAGTGGAATTTTCCTCCTATGGGATTTTCCCATGTATTTTACGAGGAAACATAGATAGCGCAGCCTAAAAAAGTAAATGCTCTCCTAATCATACTCAAGCACTCCGAGTTTGTTGGCGATGTCCATTTTGCTCTACGGGGTCATGGTGACCTAACCCTAACCCTAAGTGGAATTTTCCTCCTATGGGATTTTCCTATGTATTTTACGAGGAAACATAGATAGGGCAGCCTAAAAAAGTAAATGCCCTCCTAATCATACTCAAGCACTCCGAGTTTGTTGGCGATGTCCATTTTGCTCTATGAGTTCATGGTGACCTAACCCTAACCCTAAGTGGAATTTTCCTCCTATGGGATTTTCCAATGTATTTTACCAGGAAATATACATAGGGTAGGCTAGAAAGGAGATTGACTTCCTAACCATACCCAAGCACTCCGATTTTGTTGGCAATGTCCATTTTGCTCTACGAGTTCATGATAACCTAACCCTAACCCTAAGTTGAATTTTCCTCCTATGGGATTTTCCTATGTATTTTACCAGGAAAGATAGATAGGGCAGCCTAAAAATGTTTGTGTCCTCCTAATCCTACCAAAGAACTCCAAGTTTCTTGGCGATGTCCATTGCTCTATGAGTTCACGGTGACCTAACCCTAACCCTAAGTGGAATTTTCTTCCTATGGGATTTTCTTATGTATTTTACCAGGAAACATAGATAGGGCAGGCTAGAAAGGTGATTTCCTTCCTAACCATTCCCAAGCACTCCGAGTTTGTTGGCGATGTCCATTTTGCTCTACGAGTTCATGATAACCTAACCCTAACCCTAAGTGGAATTTTCCTCCTATGGGATTTTCCAATGTATTTTACCAGGAAACATAGATAGGGCAGGCTAGAAAGGTGATTGCCTTCCTAACCATACCCAAGCACTCCGAGTTCTTGGCGATGTCCATTTTGTTGTACGAGTTCATGGTGACCTAACCGTAACCCTAAGTGGAATTTTCCTCCTATG
>NW_015412026.1:0-1885 GCF_001527695.2 Protobothrops mucrosquamatus
GACTGGGGCAATGGCGCGTGCGCCAACAGAGAGGGCTCTGCGTGCCACCTGTGGCACGCAAAGCCTTCTCTGTGGGCACGCACGCCGTCACCCTGGTCCTAGGCCTTCAGCTGGGTTTTATAAAACCTTTTTGCTTTAGGCCTCCACCGCTGTGTGCAAAAAAAAAAAAAAAAGTTCAATCAATCAATCAATTTCAAATTCTTGTGGGGAAAAAAAGATCTCGCAAAGTTGAATTGATTGATTGAACTTTTTAGTCCCACCTAGTCTGCCGTTACCACCGCAGCCACGCCCACCCAATGGGCCACGCCGATCCTGCACCCGATGATACATAAGTGGGTTTTGGATTGCCGTTTGGGCACTCGGTCTCTAAAAGGTTTGCCATCACTGAACTAGGCTGAGAAGCAAAAAATAAAAATAAAAAAAATTGAAGGGAGTTGCAAACCACTTTTGTGTTATTGCCAAGAAAATCACCAGGGGCTCAGCTCAATTCATAGTACGCTCTACCATCTTTTCTTTGGATTTGAGATTTGTGATAACATTGGCCAAGCATTTGTACAGTATCTGGTCTTGATAACAAAGGGTATGCTCCTTTAATGGTCTTGATAACAAAGGGTATGCTCCTTTAATGGTTGTCAAGAAAATAACAGATGCATCCATGAAATCACTGAGGAATTGAACTGAACTTGAGGAAGGCTTAACATTTTTCACATATTAATATATCTAAGCTATATATTTAATTTCAGTGCATAATAATCAGATCTAATTTGTAAAATGGACCTGCTTATTGCTTTATCTTGACCACATCTCATTCAGTGGTAGCAGATAATGCAACATTTAAATACCAAGAAAGAACTGTGTTCTAATGGATATTGCTTCCTGATTTCCCAAATATGTATTCAGACCAAAGTCAATAAAAGAAATTCACACATTTTTAGTTATAGTAACCTGTTCATTATTCGACTTAATGCATGGGTTGATGCTACAGAAAATGAAATAGACCTTCTATCTGTCCATAGTTCTGATAAAAGTCATAGAGGTTAACTGCACAGCAACAATACTTCATTTCAGAGTCTGAAAAATTCCAACCAAGGGATGCTTAAGCTTTTGGGCTATTTTGAGAGCATACGATCAACCCAGACATCTGCTACAAGCCAACATGGCATTATATGCTTGCTTGCTTGCTTGCTTGCTTGCTTGCTTTCTTGCTTGCTTGCTTGCTTGCTTGCTTGCTTCCTTCCTTCCTTCCTTCCTTCCTTCCTTCCTTCCTTCCTTCCTTCCTCTTTCTTTCTTTCTTTCTTTCTTTCTTTTTCAACCATCATCTCACATAGTGACTCTGAATGATGTATCTAATAAAACTGTTAGTATACGGGAAACAAAACCATTAAAACAACCAATTTAAATTAAAAACATAAAAACAAGATAAAAACAGAATGGTGTAACCCCTAGAAAGAGTGCCTTTCCATTAGCTCTGTCATACAGCCATTCATCAATCAATCATAAATATTAACATTTAATTAATCATTATAAATAATTAATCCCAATTCATTATTAATTCTCGTTAATTATTGATAATTAATCAATGGAATAGTTAAATATAGGAAACTTTTGAATGTTCAGTCATTTCATTTTAGGAATCAAGTGTTCCCATGTTTGGAGGGCCTTAGTAGAAGCTTCCTTGCTACAGATGTTATCAGGGAAAAGTTTTAGTCATCTCAGGGCATTTGTGAGAAATGATGTTCTACCAACTTCCTGATTAAACTCTCAAAGCCTAGATTAAAATAAAGGCTGTGCTAATGTTCTTCTGGTATAAAATCCATGCAAATACGATAAAACTTGCAATTCTGTTCTTTGCTTTAATACTTGAGTGGTCTCCTAATCAATATCA
>NW_015412027.1:0-1885 GCF_001527695.2 Protobothrops mucrosquamatus
ATGGAGTGTGATTGAGAGTGCGAATGGGCGTTGTGAACTATCCCAGAGTGGATATAGCCCGCAGTGTGCTTGTGTGTATGTGTGTGAGTTGTCGAATGTGTACGTGGTGCAAGAGAGAACCTGGTGTCGGCTTAGTCCGATGCGACGGCAGCGTGGATGAATAAGGCCTGGGCCCAGCATTGTTGGGTCTTGTGGTGCCACGAATGAACTACGCATCCTTATGATACGGAATGAAAGGAAACCGGTGGACATTCATCAGATGAAGTCAGGGGAATTTGGCAGGGGTCGCAGAGGTCCAGTGTTCCTAACTGAGGTTGGTGGATGTATAAAACCAATAGTATAAAACCATTGGAATAACTGAGTTGGAAGGGATCTTGTAGGTCATCTAGTCTAAAACCCCGCCCAAACATGAGACCCTACACCATTTCTGACAGATGGCAGTCCAGTCTCTTCTTGAAAGCTTCCACTGATGAAGCTCCCACAGCTTCTGAAGGCAACCTGTTCCATTGGTTGATTGTTCTTACTGTCAGAACATTTCTCCTTATTTCTCGGTTAAATCTCTCCTTAATCCGTTTCCATCCATTATTCCTTATCTGGCCTTCAGGTGCTTTGGAAAATAGGTTATCCCCTCCTCTCTGTGACAGCCCCTCAAATGTTGGAACACTGCTATCACGTCCCCCCTGGTCTTCTCTTGCCTAGACTAGCCATGCCCGGTTCCTGTAACCGTTCTTCATATCTTTTAACCTCCAGTCCCCTAATCATCTTCGTTGCTCTTCTCTGCACTCTTTCTAGAGTCTCAACCTCTTTTTTATACTGTGGTGACCAAAACTGGTGGTGGTATTCTAGATGTGGTCTTACTAAGGCTTTATAGACTGGTATTAGTACTTCACGCGATCTTGATTGAATCCCTCGTTTAATGCAACGTAGGATTCCACTGGATTTTTTGGCCGCCGCCGCACACAGCTTACTCATATTTAACTGATTGTCCACTAAGACTCCAAGATCCCTCTCACAGTTACTGCTATTAAGCCTGGTTTCACCCAATCTATATGTGTACTTTTGGTTTTTCTCGCCTAAGCACAAGACTTTACTTTTCTCTACATTGAATTTCATTTTGTTAGATAGGGCCCAGTGTTCAAGTCTGTCAAGATCCCTCTGGATCTTCAGCCTCTCATCTAGGGTGTTGGCTGCTCCTGCCATCTTAGTATCATCTGCAAATCTGATAAGTTCCCCTTCTATTCCCTCATCCAAGTCGTGTATGAAGATAGTGAAGAGTACTGGGCTAAAGTCGGAAACTTGTGGTACCCCACTGCTTACTTCCCTCCATGTAGACGTAGTACCATTAAGGACTACTCCTTGATGTCTTTGGGAAATGCATGTTGCAGATGAGCTAGCCCGCTCAGGGTCTTTTCTTTTCTTTGCAGCATTCCTCTTGGCACTTCAGGCTATTCCAGGCGGGGAGCTCGGAGCAACGGACCATCGATGACTAGAGGCCAATGGACAAGCAGGCGATGGCTAGTAGAAAGGCAAGTTCAGTGGAAAGTTTCCGAGTGGGATGGCAAGATTGTAGCTACTAGGCTGTCATCACATGTTTTCCTTCCACTACGTTCTCCCCCACATAAGCTGTTCCCTCAATTGGCTTGAAAGTTTGCAAAGAAGTGTATGGAATCATTCTGCCACTGAGTCAGAGAAAACACCGTTGTGTCCAGGAAGGAATAAGGCAGCCCTTTGCAGAGGCAAGAAGGAACACGGTTGGATGGGTGGACAATGGCCTTCCACAGTCCCTGGGATGGCACCCTGCGTACAGCCCTTTCATTGATTGATTGATGACGTGTCAGGAAGGTGGCATGTACGCTTAACCCCTCGATCGAGTTTTCTCTCTGAA
>NW_015412028.1:0-1885 GCF_001527695.2 Protobothrops mucrosquamatus
TTTGATTGACAAATGCCCTGCATGTTAAGAGATATATTTTGAATCAGACCTACTCAGCATGAAGCCCTTATCTGATATTGCCTCTTTCAGAATTCCCTGCTTAGATTATGCTAGAAATTATCATGTCTGAAAGATGTAGTATATTTCAGATCATCCATACTTCTCAGAGAATAATGACCCTTTTCTATCAGTTTTAGCCTACACAGTGTAGAATTACAGACATCTATATTGGATAAACAGTAGGGCAGGGGTCCCCAACCCCCAATCCGTGGACTAGTACCGGTCCACAGCATGCCAGCAACCGGTCCACACAAACAAGTGAAGTCCCATCCATGGGATGCAGGCAGCACACAAAACCATGCACACTCTGGTCCATGGAAAAACTTCTCTGCACGGAACCGGTCCCTGGTGCCCAAAAGGTTGGGGACCTCTGCAGTAGGGCGATGCAGTGCTTCTAATTCAAAGGCAAAAAGATGTTTCGGAGCACATACGCAGGGGTGTAAATCGAAAACTAGGGAGAAGATGGATTTCGTTTTAGGAGTTGCTTTCAGCTGTGACATTCGTGCCACCTGCACTCTTTTATCTTTGGACACAAAGCACTGCATAGTTCTAATAAATGGTACATTAGGTCTTGGATACTATAAAGAGCTATTTCAACATAAGTATTTTTATAATTCCTTCCTTGAGATATATCGTCCTCCTGGTAAATACATTTCCATATTTGTCTAGTTACATTATCCTACTTGTGCACATATTTTCATGACCGAGATCAATTCTGTGAATAATCCATATGCTTAAAACCAAAGTACATACTGTCTGAGCAGTTTACCTAGTTGAACCCTTGGACTTCTGTATTCATTAAAACATCCTGCCAATCCTTCATAAATTCCAGGTGCTTCATAATAATAAAAAAATAAAAAATACAGAATTAAGAATATCAAGAATAAAACAGCAGGGAGAGAAAAAGCAACCTGTAACATCAAGACAATTTTGAATATTACAGTAAAAACTCAAGGTCTTCCTGAAATAAAAAGACAACTATTTAAATGGGAAGGATTCCCCTTAGAAAGGAATTCTAGTTATTTGACTGAGTTTCCAAAAAGTACTGTTCTAGACTCATTTAAAAGAATATAAGAGATTATGGTGATATATGGGGGAGTCTCTGGTGACTTCCATAGCTATGTATAAGAAAATTTTTAGAATATTTAGAATATTGCAATCTTTAATCATTCAAGGCTTTAAAATACTTTACAGTGCTCTAAATTATGCAGGAAAATGAATGGCTGCTCAATTGTTTCAGTACACTATGTCCCTTAAATGCAAACTGTGAACACATACAAAACTATAGTTTCCGAATACTATATGATTTAAAGATTGTTCTAGCCTTCTGTCACTAAAATCGTAACTTATATGTACCTAATACAATGAATACAACTCAAAGACATGATGATATATAAAACCCTACATGATTTAGGACTAAGTAATCTGAAATACTATTTTCCCCAATACAATTTTATCCTATTTTACTGAAATTATTTTTATGCTTTCTTTCACTTGAGTATTACTGTAGTTGCATTATTGTACTATAACCTAGATTCAGTAACATTTTTTTAAAATTAAACATAAATCCTACAAAAAGCAGAAAATTCAACTAAGGAATAAAAATGGGGCCACCGAGAAACAAGTTGAAATGATCAATATGTGCAAAGAAACCCTGACATTTGCAAAAATATAAAGCAGCGATGGAATGCTGAGCACTGAGGTAAGGGAACAACAATTCCTGGCTGGATGGCATCTTGAATGCCATGTACTACAGCATTTTTAAATGAAACATGGTTGCTTTGTGGGCAGGAGCTTCCTACAGAAGGTGAATAGCTGCCTTTTC
>NW_015412029.1:0-1884 GCF_001527695.2 Protobothrops mucrosquamatus
GTGCTGCAGCTGCCAAAAAAGCCAACACAGTGCTGGGCTGCATTAACAGAGGGATAGAATCAAGATCACGTGAAGTATTAATACCACTTTACAATGCCTTAGTAAGGCCACACTTGGAATACTGCATCCAGTTTTGGTCACCACGATGTAAAAAAAAGATGCTGAGATTCTGGAAAGAGTACAGAGAAGAGCAACAAAGATGATTAGGGGACTGGAGGCTAAAACATATAAGGAACAGTTGCTGGAATTGGGTATGTCTAGTTTAACGAAGAGAAGGACGAGGGGGGACAGGATAGCCATGTTCCAATATCTCAAGGGCTGCCCCAAAGAAGAGGGAGTCAAGCTATTCTCCAAGGCGCCTGAAGGCAGGACGAGAAGCAATGGGTGGAAACTGATCAAGGAGAGAAGCAACCTAGAACTAAGGAGAAACTTCCTGAATGTTAGAACAATTAACCAGTGGAACAACCTGCCTCCAGAAGTGGTGAATGCTCCAACACTGGAGGTTTTTAAGAAGAGACTGGACAGCCGTTTGTCTGAAATGGTGTAGGGTTCCTGCCTGGGCAGGGGGTTGGACTAGATGACCTCCAAGATCCCTTCCAACTTTATTATTATTATTATTATTATTACCTCTGTGTTTGTCTCTTAACCAGCCAGGCTTCTGCAGTAATCAGAGCTTAATAGTTAACTTCATACTGGGGATGAGGGGGAGGAAAATCCTTTTCTTAATTCTCTTTCTCTTTTTAATTCAAGGTCTCTGAGTGAAATCAAAGACACCTCCTTCAAAATCTTTTTTTCCCCCCTTGAATAGCAGACAATCCTCATCATATTCCCCTCTCTCCTGTAATGAAATTAGCACTGTCATTAAGAGATCTAATCGCCACCATTCTTCTTTTCACCAGGTAATATTCCCGATGAACCTCGCACAATTTGCTATAGAGTTTTGCCGTCATGAAAATCACTTTGCATGAATAGAGGTGGAGAGGGGAGAGGAGCCCTTGAAAATTGCAGAGCTTTTTTTCTCTCTCTAACAATTTCAAAATATTTTACGCTTTTTTTTTAAAAAAAAACCCTTCAAACTGAACTGCTCATTGTAAATATTAATCTGATGTATAATGGCGCTGTCAAGATCATCTGCGTTCTTTGCTTGTCTTCTAATCTCGAGATTCTTTTCAAGCTGATTATTTCCCCAAAGTTTTTGCTAGAGCCGTGTTGGGATTTTGAGGAGGCACTTCAGAATTTGAACCAGTTCTGTCATACAGCTGTTCAGGTTCTCAAGTGTCACTGTATTGTGGTTCCCCATAGGAGTAGCCCTATATTAACAATGAGAGAGAGAGTGGTCTGTGGCAAAAAAGGAAGAAAGGCTGGAGGGCATGGAACTGGAGAATGTACCAGTGTGTATCATGTAGCTTGTCTTACATCCATGGGTCTCAATGAAGAGAAGAGATGCCCAACCATGGTCAGGATACTCAGTGCTGCTTACCTTCTTCAAGTCGTAAGAGAAAGCCCCCCCCCCCAAACAATTTTGCTAATGTCCAAAACTATAGTCACCACGATGTAAAAAAGATGCTGAGACTCTAGAAAGAGTACAGAGAAGAGCAACAAAGATGATTAGGGGACTGGAGGCTAAAGCATATAAGGAAAAGTTGCTGGAATTGGGTACGTCTAGTTTAACGAAGAGAAGGACCAGGGGGGACATGATAGCAGTGCTCCAATATCTCAGGGGCTGCCACAAAGAAGAGGGAGTCAAGCTATTTTCCAAGGCGCCTGAAGGCAGGACAAGAAGCAACGGATGGAAACTAATCAAGGAGAGAAGCAACCTAGAACTAAGGAGAAACTTCCTGACAGTTAGAACAATTAACCAGTGGAACAACCTGCCTCCAGAAG
>NW_015412030.1:0-1884 GCF_001527695.2 Protobothrops mucrosquamatus
CAGGAAAGAGTGCTTTGCTTACAGCAGACAAGGGCCAATTTGTGATATATCCAGAGCATTATATTTATTTTGTATTTTTCTTTTTTAATTGATTTCACAGGTTTGGTACCATTATGATCTAGGCATGTCTTGTAATTTATCTTCTTCCATGAAATGCTTGTAGTTTTATATATTTAAAGTTAGAAAGCTTAAAAAAAAAGCTTAAGCAGAAGGGCAGCAAATGGAGGAACAGACCTGTCTCTCAACACATTGGGCTTCTAAATTGGATGCGGGATGGGTGAAGCTCTCTGGAAAATAAGCAGTAGTAGCAGAAACTATCAGGCCATGACTCCAGAACAGGATCAGAGCTTCTGAAAGGCAATGTTGGGAATTCCAGCCTTTCAGCCTGCAGACTTCAACAATTTGCTACACAAAGGTTGTTGGATACAAAGCATGGTGATAACATGGTGAAAGCTGTAGCTCTTAATCTTTTTAAAGCTTTTCTTTTTTGTTGCTCTTTTCTTTATTGCTTCGAAAGAGAAAATTGTTCTAATACTACAGAAGGGAACTCTTAGTGATTACATGAAAATAGGGAGGAGAGAAAGGATCAAGAAACAGAAATGCAGTCTTGTGAAAGAAACCCTGTGGGGAATGGCACTAAAAGTCCATTCCTTGGCATGAGTGTTGTTGACATATGCAGCCTAAACAATTTTTTGGGATAAAGTTGGCACAGGTATGAGATAAGGACAGAGGGTGCCAAGCTTGCCACATGTAATGTCACATGTGCTAGTCAATAAATGTTTGTGACATTTCAGTAGCTGCATTTTACTTATGGTTTATACTCAATAGTTGTCCTTGCTATAGTGGTGAAAGAGCATGCTACCAACAACAGCCTTGTTTTGACTTGAGAAAATGTCATTTCCTTACAATTGATGCATTCATAGAGGCAGCCTTCATTTGCAGCCAGCTCAATAGTTGAGTAATTGTTGCATATTTCTTATTGAAGGAAACTCTGCTCATATCAAAATAGAATACACTTAAAGACACCATTTTAAATTCAACAATGAATGTGAAGTCTGAAATGCCTGAGCAGTTTTCTGAAGACATGTCTTTATTTCAGTGGTGGGATATTTCAGGGGTACATGATATCTTAGCAGTGCAGAGCAGGCAAGCAAGAAAACTATTTTTTTTTTCTGAAGGGGCTAAAATCAATTTAAGAAGTAAAATGGATGTCTTAGGCCTTAGCCCATCAAATACTGGTAATAAAAAAATGAAGCTATTTTAAATGATAATTTTCCCATGGTAAACTTTATGAAACAAATTTGAGAAATGCCCCAACTCTTCAGAATTACAATTCTGCTTTATAATTTAATTTGTCAAGGTTCTGACTGATGATCTCAATGAGGTAAGCACAGCTGAGATATTCCAATCTCTAATGTACAACTTTATTGAGCACACCATATCGGCACTGATGCATAGAAAACCACTCTGGCTAAATTGGCACCAGAACCGTAAATTAAAAGTATAGAAACTCCCATTTCCCCAGACAGTGCAAGTCACATTCCCCAATTAAACATCAGACAATTGTTATGAGAGAAATCTTTCATTACTTCATAAATAATCTGAATGACCTTGATTCCCAGACTTCACAGCTCACACATGCAAATGCACATTCCATTCATTTCCCCCTCCCCCTTGGATCTGTAGGCAAGCCAAGAAACAGAAATGGCTGAAGTATCATGAGGTTTCTTTAAAGCTTGACATAATTATTAAAAACCATTTGAAATTATGAGATATTGAATTTATCTTACCATAGATCTTCTGAATTCCTTGAAGGTCATCTTGGGGTAACTTAAAGTTGTGTGTCTCCATGTACTGATAAAAAGGAGCCATAATAGCACTAGG
>NW_015412031.1:0-1486 GCF_001527695.2 Protobothrops mucrosquamatus
TACCCCCCAGATCCTTTTCCTTGATTTGTGAGCTCCAGTTTTGTCCTAAGCAGAACTTCCTTGGTGGGGGAAAAGGGTGTGTGGCAAGCTGGTCCCGTGTCTGACGGAAGTGAGGGTTTCGTGCCGGTTTAAAAAAAGAAAACAAAACACCCAAAACAAACCCTATAAGGAAGGGGGGGGGAAATATCACACGTTTGCTGAAATACCTGTGAATATCTCAACCGTTTGTTTGTTTGTTTGTTTGTTTGCTCGTCTGCTTGTTCCTCTCCTCCAGGAAGCCAATCAGTTTGGCAGGAACCCAAAGGTGTGGATCGGGCCCTGCAAAACAGAAAATGAGTTGAGTTTGAGCCGCTCAGCCTCCTATCTGCCACGGATCCACTGGAAAAAAATATAATAATAAATCTTATTGGCCGAGTGGGCTGGGAGGCCGGAGCCTCCGCTGAACAAGCCAGTGTTTACGCAGAGTTTGTGCAGGAAGGGGAACCATCCCCAGAGATGATGATCTGGGAAGAAGACCCAAGAAGAGATCCTCCTGTGTGATTAAAAAAAGAGAGAAAGAGGCGGTGTGTGTGTGTGAGAGACAGACAGAGAGAGACTTAAGCAGGAACGGTCGAATTATGACACTTAAGCTGCAGAAGTCTGGCTTTCGATTTGCTTGCCTGAAAATCGGGTTGGGTTTATCATTCCCCCACAAGGATTTCAGGTGATGAAGTAAGAGATGAGTAGGAGAAGGAATGAGTTCCTTCACCCCCACTGGGCCTTTTCAAAGGTCTGTTATCCAGGGGTTGAATCAAGTACCTTACGGAGGGAAAAATGGGGCAAAGCTTGTTTGAATTCAGGCCGTTCGTTGCCTAAACATGGAGTGCCTGGAGAAAACTGACAGGGGTTAGTGGGTTCTTGTGTTTTTACCCCCCCCCCCTCCCTCCCCAAGGGTCCTCCACTTTAGCAGAAAGGCTAAAAATTCAACGATAGCCTCACTTCCCCCTTTTTCTATAGAGGCGAATGGTGAGGCTTACTTTGAAAACATGGCACAAGACTTTTTAAATGTCCTGTAACCCATCAATCCTTATTCGGAAAAGTAGATTGTTCTTGGGTTGGGATTTAGAGTGAGCAGAAGCAGTAACTCTCATTAAAAGTTTTTAAGGTTTGGGGTTTTTTTTTTTCCCCTCCAGCCGAAATATCGGGCAGAATCATCCGATATTCCCCGAGGGAGCTTAACGATAAGTTTTCCGTCCCCTTTAGATTTCCCGTGGAACGTTTTAACTTCATTTAACTTCTCAATATTCATGGCCTGGCTGCTTAAGTTAGAAAACAGTGAACTGGTTTTTATTTCAGGTTTGCAATGCAGATTCAAGCAGGCAAAAACCGTGTTTAGCTCCGGCAAGCAGCCGTTCTCACTCTAAACACACAGCACAACAGCAAAGTACTGTGGTTTACCAGAAGCTGAATTAAACCCGTGGTTTGCCGTTCCCATGGGGGGGGGGGG
>NW_015412032.1:0-1884 GCF_001527695.2 Protobothrops mucrosquamatus
ATGCTGAGGCACAGATTCACCTCCACCTCAGTCATGGAAGCTATCTGGGTAACTCTGCACCAGTCATTCTTTTTGCCAAATGTATGTACAGTGTTATTGTTGTGGGGAAAATGGAAGGAGAGAGCACTATCAATGCCTGAAGTAAAAGCAGGATATACTTCTAAATCAGAAGCGGGGAGCTATGGCCCCTTGTGGACTTCAACTACCAGAATTCCTGAGCTGAACATGGCTGGCTCAGGAATTCTGGGACTTGAAGTCCACAAGTCATAAAATGGCCATAGTTCCCCACCCCTGATCTAAATGAACCAATGAATGAATGCTTTGTCAAATTTGTCACTCCTATTGAAAAATGAAATTCCTTCTTTCCCCTCAAGATTTTCAGCTCTAAGATGTAGAAAAAAGGACCAGAGAATTATCTAGAAACATGGATGGGAACACATAGGGTTCCGAAGAGATGGAAGGGGAATTCCCCATAAACCACTTTAGTCTTTTATCAGCAAGAAGATCTCCTTGATCAAAGGATTTTTCAAGTAGCAGCAGAGCGTTTATATTTATAGAAAGGCTAATCTATACCAGTTCCAATCTAATATATAAAAAATTCAACACCATCAGGCATTCCTATGAATCAGTTCATGCGATATTGTTATTGTTACACCACAGCAAATTTGGTAATAAAATGGTTTACTACTACTACAAAGATGATGATGGTGATACCTTTGAGAATTCAGTACTGTGTCTCATTACAGGATACATGGAGAGATAATCTGAATAAAAATGCTATTTAAATATATTAAAATTATGTCATTAAGCAGGATATACATCTGAAAATATATTGAGGTTGATTTAGATGCAGCTTTACATGCAATATATTGAAGGCATTTCTATAAGACAAAAAATAAACCCTGTAAATAATTAAAGAAAATATGGAGGGAAAAGAAACAGCAGAGATACAGATCTTCCACTGTGAAAGAACATTTAACTTCTTTCATCTAACCACTAAGAAAAGAGCTAGTAAGATTAGTATCTAAGTGCAGTATAAAGCCTATTTTCCCCTCACAAGAAGTATGTGAGGTATTTTGTATATGTAGCAAGTATGACATTAGATTCCTCTCATGTACTGGGCATGCTTGTTATCATTACACAGTCAAACTGGGTATAATCCACTACAGTGCTGTTGAGATAAAACAGAATAGGATTGATCATAAAATGAATGAAATATGAGTTTTTCAAATGAGACAGTTTTTCCATTCGCTGAATAGTTGTAAACGAATTTCAGTTTTTGTAAGACTACAGGTAATCCTCAACTTATGACTTTAATGAAGCCTGCCCACTATGGTTATAAGTCATGATGGTTATAAAGCAGTCATCACATGATCGATCCAATTTTATGTTTTTTTGGGGCAACAATTGTTAAGTGAACCCATTGTTTGCCATGGAGTGTTTTTGCCAAAAACTGGAAGTAAATACTGGTTTTCGGCAAAAACATTGTTAATTGTGGTCATGTACTATGAGACATTACAAATATCTATAAATGTGGGCCAATTGTCAAATGCCTGTCATGCAGTCAAGTGACTGCAGGGGGGGGGGAGTTGGCCATCGGAACTTTGGAACCAGGTTGTACATACTTTTTGGAGGGTCTGTTGTAAATCTGAATAGTCACTAAATGACCAGTTGTAAGTTGAGCACTACATGGGGCTCCCCTTGAGGAGCACCCGGAGGCTCCAGCTGGTCCAAAATGCGGCCGCGCGGGCGGTGTTGGGGGGGACTCGACGTTCCCACGTGACGCCGCTGCTGCGCGAGCTGCATTGGCTGCCTGTGGCCTTCCGGGTGCGCTTCAAGGTGCTGACTATCATCTTTAAAGCGCTCCATGGCATCGGACCCGGA
>NW_015412033.1:0-1884 GCF_001527695.2 Protobothrops mucrosquamatus
AAATTCCTACTCTGATTTGGAATATTAAGCTGTGTGAGATACATAGCCTGTGCCAGAGTGTTATCTTCTCCTGTCTTCCATGGGAAGCTGAGTAGTATTACCAGCCTCTGTTTGACAGTCTATGTCGAGCAGACATTGCTTAAATGTGACCTTGACTTGCTCATAGCCAAATATAGCTTGTTGTAAACTGCTTGTTTCCACCTACTCTGAAATCTGTCTTCTAATGTCAGTGGAGCTAGGCCTGTAAGGAAAACTGTCCGCTTCAACCAATAGAGTGATCCAGATTGCCATGTTTTACTCTTTATTCTCACCATTCCAGCCTCCATGTGTAATCAACAGTTGGAAACACAGTGAAGAACTTGCAAAATTGCTCTCAAAAATTTAGATTGAACAGGTTTTAAAGGTACAGGTTTGAGGGGTGAGCAAGGTCCGGGTTGTGTGCCATATAGTAATTGAGCCAAGGAATTGACCTCAAACAGCTTTGTCACTGCAGGTATGTAGGTCTTCTAATCCAGCCCCCTGCTCAAGCAGGATAACCTATATCATCTCAGACAGGTGATTGTCCAGTCTCTTCTTGAAAATGTCTAGTGATGGAGAGCCCACAATTTCTGGAGGCAAGCTTTTCCACTGGTTAATTGTCCTTACTGTCATGAAGTTTCTCCTTAATTCCAGGTTGCTTCTCTCTTTGATCTGTTTCCATCCATTGTTTCTTGTCCTTCTCTCTGGTGCTTTGGAGAATAATTTGACCCCCTCTTCTTTGTGGCAGCCCCTACTGGAATACTGCTGTCATATCAATAGAAATACAGCTTATCTTTTACTCAGATCCTTCCAAATAATGAATAAAGCAGTTGGCCTTTTATTCAACTTATGCACTAGACTCATGTCTTCATTCTGAGACAGTGGAGCAAAATGTTCTATTAAATTAGTGTCATGTTTTGTGGATTTCGGCATGAATTCCAGAAAGCTTCTCTTTGTCCCCGTGCCAGAAGGATAGTTTTCTCAAGATGCAGAACAGAGTGATTAATGCTTCCACATCAGGCTGCACATTGTAGATCTGTTTCCTTAATAATTACTTTACTATTGGTGAGGGATTGTTTGCGAAGGTTGCATTTTGTAGGAGGCATAAATTATATCCAAAGGCAGATGCCAAACTCAAATCTACAGTGGATCCCCTTAAGTCCTTTTTTCCCCTCTTAATGAAGCATTTAATAGATTGAACAAAGAAAGTGCCACTGACAGTTATACTCTGCCCGGGAAGCAAGAAGTAAAATAAAAAGTCCATATCATTATATAAAACTAATGTGCAATTTCCAAAGAACCAAGAATGACACGTGAAATTACTTCTGAGGGGCTTCTTTATTGTTGTTCACCTTTAGACAGCATCTAGCCAGACTAAACTGTTTAACTTTAGATTCTATGAATTGCTAAGGAGGGTCTATGCTTGCAGGATCCAATCTGGGTCAGACACCAGGACTAGAAACTTAGTCTTCTGAGTTTTCAGATTCATGCTGCAGCCCATCCTCAGGGAACTTCTCTCTACGAGAATGTGTGCTGATTGCTCTATGCATCGTATTTATGTGGTGCCTAGTTGGGTGTTGCTTCCTATTGGTTGATTGGTGTGTTGATGGGCAGCTATTGGCTGTGGTTTCCTTGGGCTGCCAAGTCCTCAACTCCTAAATACATGATTTCGCCGAGCCCTGAAGGCCCATCTATTCCGTGCGGCCGGCCTGGCGTAGTTTGATTATGTTTTAGTGGGGTTTTTGTATGGGGTATTTTTAGAGCAGGCCTGTTATTTAATTTGATTTTAGAACAGAAATTTGCGTATATTTATCGTGGTTTTTATTATCGCCTGTTCACCGCCCTGAGTCCCGTAAGGGAGATAGG
>NW_015412034.1:0-1884 GCF_001527695.2 Protobothrops mucrosquamatus
TGCCACAGGTAGCATTTGTGGTGATGAGAGAATTAGAAGCCAAGTTCAGCACTGCTGGAAACAAACCTGAACAAAGAAAAAGGAAGCAACACTATAGTAAAATATTCATAGGAATGTTGTACATTTTGGTACAGGAATTAATGACATCCTTTCTACGGCAGTTTTAGAAGTCATATTGATTCAGTATGCATAGGATACATGGAAAAATATAGCTACAAGCCAATCAAAATGTCACAGACTGTGCCTTTAATATAAGTAACACTGAAAAATCAAAAAGTACAGATTTTTACTCACTTCAGGATCTATGTTAGTGTCCATTTGTGTAATCTATTCTCTCTGTTTCTGTCTGTCTCTGTCACTCCCTCCCTCCCTCCCCCCCTCTCTCATCTTTCTCTATCCAACTATCCAACCATCTCAACATGGACTCTGGGCAACATACAATTAAAAACCAATACAATATGTAAAATCAGAGTCAAGAAACATGAATGTAACAGGAGGAAGAGCAACCATAGCCCACACAAATGGCAGACCAATTTAGTTAAGAGGTTGAAGGGAAAAATAGATTTTTAAAGATGATCTAAATGTTTTCAGGGTCAGGGCAATCTGAGTTCCAGGGGAACGCTTATTCAAAAAGAAGATGTTATGACAAGGAAACATGAATCCCAGGTCTCATCATATGTGAGGGAACTGATGGATGCCTACTCTGCCAGATCTTGCAGGACAAAATCGTTGGGAGAGAGACAGTTCCTTAGAGAGAGACAGGCTCTATGCCACAAAGGGCTTTAAAGATGATAACCAGCAGCTTGAATTACTCTCAGAAGCTCACTACAAACCAGCACCATTCATGTAAAAGAAGTGTTAATAATAATAATAATAATAATAATAATAATAATAATAATAATAATAATAATAATAATAATAATAATAATAATAATAATAATAATAATAATAATTTAATTTGTACCCCGCCCTTCTCCTCATAGGACTCAGGGCGGCTAACAGCCTCATAAAACCACAATACAATAATACAATAACATGGGGTACATGACTATGCACCCCAAACTGTGCTACTGCATTTTGAACCAGCTACTGTATAGTTTATGGGGATTTTTAAAGGAACCATGTCCCCATAGACACTTGGCTGAGCCAGGGTTAAGCCAGTTCTCCTCCATCCAGACTCAAGCAGCATCCAGGCACTGGAACACAACTTCAGTTGCATCACCTGGTTCAGAACAGAATAGGATGAGCAGTTAAATATCATAAACTTTCTGATGGTACCTGGTCTCAAGTAAACATTAGCACTCAAGCTTTTGCATTCCCAGTATGTTCCTCCTTTATTTCAACAGATTTCTGCAGTGATTTTAACATCTGCAATATGCTGAATTGATCAAGAAATGAAACTCTGAATTTTTTACTCAAAAACATTAAATTGTAAATGTCGATTGAATGTTATATATATATTTAAAAAAAATACATGAGTTAGGTATACAAAAAATGAAAGACATAGGGGTGACACTGATGTAGTGGTTATGTTGGACGAAGTTTGGGGATATCCTGGATCAAGTCCACTTTCATTCATAAAAGCTCATAGGGTGATGTTGGACCGATCACACTCTATCAGCAGAACCCACCTCACAGAGTTGTTGTTGCAAGAGGCACAATTTATACTGTCTTGAACAACTGGTGGTAAAGTGGGATTAAGCATAAAGTAGAACAGCAGCATCTTCTTGCCATATACAGGTTTGCAGTTGTTCTCTGGTTCCAGCTACAAACTTTAACAGGCACAAAGACTAAACTCGTCTAAAATTGTCAAGGATGGACTTGAATATGTAACAGATTTTCAAATAATTTCCCGTCTTCTCCCTTTGCAGAATTAATGCAATG
>NW_015412035.1:0-1884 GCF_001527695.2 Protobothrops mucrosquamatus
TTTGTGGAGAAGAGGAGGAGTGGGAGGAAGAGGAGGAGTGGGAGGAGGAGGAGGAGGAGGAGATGATGTGGGGTCCCTGGTGGTCTCTGAACTTGGTGGTTTTCTTGTAGACTTTTCACGACCCAACTAGGGAACATCATCAGTGCTAGAAGGGAGTGGGGTTTGTGGAGAGGAGGAGGAGGAGGAGATGTGGGGTCCTTGGTGCTCTCTGAACTTGGCGGTTTTCTTGCAGACGTTTCATTACCAAACTAGGTAACCCCATCAGTGCTAAGGAGAGTGGGGCTTGCTCTCTGCAAACAAGCTACTTGTACATAAACAGAGAGCAAATCCACTTCCTTCCAGCACTGATGCTAATTACCTACTTGGGTAACAAAATGTCTGCAAGCAGACGGCCAAGCTCGGGGAGCACCAAGGACCCCCACAGTTCAACCCGAGCCTCTTTTTGTTGATATCAGCCAAAGCTTATGACTTTCAGTTCCCGGAATCCAGTTAGACGTTGGACCTGCCAAACGTGACGGGGCGCCCACTTCACAACTCCACAACCTGGGCTGTGTCACGAGAACGGGGAGCTTCAGTTCTCCGCTTCCATCTGGAAGCCATAAGCTGCCTTTTCCGTGATTTTGCAGCTCAGCAGCCTTGCCCCCCCGTCCATTCTTGCACTCATCGCTTCCCTCAGACTTCCCCGTCTGTAAAATGGGCTTCAGACAGTGGGGCGTTGTTGTTTTTTCGCGACGCCCGAGCGACCGTACCACAGAGGCCCGTTCTGCGGAGGCATGTGGCTTTTCTCCCTCAAATGTCTGAAAAGTTAAATTAAAATAAAATAAAAAAATATCAAGCTTAGGGCTGACTTGACGGATTGAGAGTCTTTTTCGGTGGGTTTTTGCAAAAAGGGGGGAAATCTTTTTTGCAGCCCCCTCCCCAACTTAAGTCACCCAACCCTTCTCTTCCCTCCATTGTACTCATCCCTGCCCTCAGCGACGGTTTCAACCTGTTTTATATTTCCCCGCAGAGAGAGAGGTTGAAAAATGTCGAACGGATCTGTTGCCTTCTGAGAAAAGTGAGTACGGCGCCTTTTTCCACTGCATTTAACTTTCTTTTTTTGCCCCCCTAAAGATTCCTCTCTAAGGAGCGCCAGTTTCTTGATCTGTCTGTCCAAAGCTGAAGGATCCGAAGTGTTTAATAATCACTTTCTAATGCCTTCCTTAGTGAGGCCACGCTTGGAATGTGGCCTCCATTTTTGGTTTTCACAATATTAAAACAAGGTGCTGAGAGTCTGGAAAGAGGGCAGAGAAGAGCAGCAAAGATGATTAGGGGACAGGGGGCTAAAACATACGAAGAAGAACGGTTGCTAGAATTGGGTTTGATTTGTTTAATGAAAAGAAGGACTAGGGGGGACATGATAGCAGGGTTCCAATATTTGAGGGGCTGCCCCAAAGAAGGGGGGGGGTCAACCTCTTCTCCAAAGCCCCTGAAGGCAGGACAAGAAGCAACGGATGGAAACTAATCAAGGAGAGAAGCAATCTAGAAATAAGGAGAAATTTCCTGACAGAATATCTTCCTTCCTTCCCCTTCCCTTCTTCCTTCCTTCCTTCCCTCTCCCTCCTTCCTTCCCTCCCTCCCCTTCCCCTTCCTTTCTTCCCTCTTTCCCTCTTTCCCTCTTTCCCTTCCCTTCCCCTTCCTTCCTTCCGTCCTTCCTTCCTTCCCTCCCTCCTTCCCTCTTTCCCTCCTTCCTTTCCCCTTCCTTCCTTCCATCCTTCCCTCTTTCCCTCCTTCCCTTCCCCTTCCTTCCTTCCGTCCTTCCTTCCCTCCCTCCTTCCCTCTTTCCCTCCTTCCTTTCCCCTTCCTTCCTTCCATCCTTCCCTCTTTCCCTCCTTACCTTCTCCT
>NW_015412036.1:0-1884 GCF_001527695.2 Protobothrops mucrosquamatus
TGCTTCTCTCCTTGATTAGTTTCCATCCATTGCTTCTTGTCCTGCCTTCAGGCGCTTTGGAGAATAGCTTGACTCCCTCTTCTTTGTGGCAGCCCCTGAGATATTGGAACACTGCTATCATGTCCCCCCTCGTCCTTCTCTTCATTAAACTAGACATACCCAATTCCAGCAACCGTTCCTTATATGTTTTAGCCTCCAGACCTCTAATTATCTTTGTTACTCAATTTGCACAATTTAAAATTAGTAGTATAGAAAGAAATGCTAAATCTCCTTTATTCTTGCTTCACTAATTGTTCTTTTCCCTTTTTATTTTTGTTTTATTATTGAAGAAGAAATAAGGAAGACTATCCACTTGGAAAATCTCCTCCAACCGAAAGTGTGAGGCAAATTAGTGTAACTGATAAACCAACTGCCATATGCTGTATTCAGCATTCAGGTACGAGGGGGAAAATGACAACTTTCTATGGTTTATTAATATTAATAGTTATTTGATGGAGTACTTGGAAACCTTAAAGCTAACTAGTTCTGTGTTTACTACAATGGCCAACTCTGGCCTGGGAATCTGTCTGTCTATATTTTTTGGCATTTTTTATTTATACTAGATTAATTTGCTATTCTCATTGTTCTAGGAAATGGAGAGTTATTAGCTTGTGGTTTAGCTGACAGAACTTTGCTGGCATTCAAATCAAACCTTATAGGAGAACCAACTGTTTATTCAGGTAAATTAATTTTTAGTTTTTTATGTTCTTAGCTATCTTTATTTCTTTGTCCTCTGATCCGATATGATAACAATAAAATCAAAATTCCAAATAATAGAGCAGAAACAGCCAGAAGAAATTCAACAAGTTTTCTTGCATTTATGAAAATAATAAAATAGAAAAATCAGTTAACAACTGGAATAGATCTGTTTAGGAGTTGGCCAAGTGAGGAGATCTACAGTAGCTCATCTTAATGTATATAAGAGCCAGAATGTGACTTGCTGCTAAAAAGGTAATTTTTTCTTAATGGAAACATATTATACAGATCACAAGGATTAATAATTCCACTTTATTCTATATTAATTAAAGGCATTACTCAGTCTTGGCTCCCTCATTTTAAGGACACATATTTCACTTTAGTTCTGACAGTAGAATTGTATACATGGCTGACAGCTCCAGAAGGAAATGTTTTTCCCTAGGGGAAGAAAATTTTCCCTTTATTCCAAAAATTATTAAAGTTTTTAAAAAGTGAGGCTTGTACCATTTATTCTTAGCTGACAGAGATTTCTTATGGTTAAAATGGAGACTTTTTCTATAAAAAATGGAATCAGTAAAATATCATTGCTAGGCACTAGGGGACAGCCTAGGATCTTTAAGTATATTAACGTTAGTAATTTCAACTAAAGGTATGTGAAGTTGCAAATATTAGATGTGTCACCAGGATTTTATTTATATTTTTTCTTATGGTATCTCCAATTCACATCGAGCAAGAATGGGCAGCCTATGTGCCGCATAAGGACCATAATTCCCCCCCCTTTTTTTTTGCTGCTCTTCATGTTCCCTGAAATTGTGCCGCTTAATAGAAAACAACCTGTAAATAGAAGTACAGGGTAGTCCTCAACTTACAGGATAAGGACCAGAAAATAATTTTTTAAGCAGCGCAATCATTAATTGAGGTATCGTATGGACCATACCCAATGTTATAATCTTTTTGCCATGGTTATTAAGCAAATTACCCACAATTATTAAACAACTGTGACTTGTGACTATCTGCTGGCTTTACCATTGAATTTGCTTGTTGGACATTGCCTGCGAAGATCACATATGACAATTGTATGACTGCAGGATGCTGCAACTGGTGTAAGTTGCCAAGAGCTGGATCATAGCAATGTGACTGTGGGGAGCA
>NW_015412037.1:0-1884 GCF_001527695.2 Protobothrops mucrosquamatus
TCCCGTGCAGACCTTTGAACAAGTAAGCTCATGTGTTTGATATAATGAACTGTGAATGAGCAAGCAGTGATGTAATTGTGGTTTTGTAATGCTCTATGTTATATTAAATTAATATTCACCATGCCACGATGCATTCTTAAGAAGCTATCAGATGCTAGGTTGGGTGGAGTGTTGAGACACTGAGCCTCTTATACATACACCTTTTTAATAACTGCATTTCCACTAATTGGCAGCTTTTTCAAAGGGCAACATTTCCCAATAGGACCTGGAACAAATATGCAGATGTTACTGGAGACCTTTTTGTTATTCCAAAGGAGAGCACATCACTTGCACCTGGTTGTATAGCAGACTGGATAGCCTAAAAAAAAAACCCTCACTAACAGCAATGGATGTTTCAAGCGAAAATTGTTGAGCTCTTTCGTATCTGTCAGTTGGTAAAACTTTAAAGGAGAGCTTTTTATTCTAAATCAGTGGTTCTCAACCTGTGGGTCGTGACCCCATTTGGGGTCGATCGACCATTTCACGGGGGTCGCCAAGCAAGGCTGTCCGCCATTTTTTTTGTCCGCCATTTTTTTTTGTCCGCCTTTTTTTCCCCCTTTTCCGGCGGGTGCCTTACCTCCCTTGGGCTGGGCCAGCTGGTGGTCGGCCTGCTCCGTCTCTGCCGCTTGCCAGCTACACCTCGGCCAGCGCAGGGGGCAGAACCACGCATGGGTGGCGCTCCCAGGCAGAGAAAGTCCTCGACTTACGACCAGTTGGGTAGTCCTCGACTTATGACCGGTTTAGTCCTTGACTTACGACCGGTTTAGTCCTTGACTTACAACCGGTTGGGGTCACGACATTAAAAAGGTTGAGAACCACTGTTCTAAATGAATGCAGAACTCCAATTCTTTTCTGTTCTTCTTCACTTCCTTCTTAAAGGACAACAATGTATATGATGAACACTAGAGAGACAAGTTTTATAGGAGACCAGGATCAACAATGTTCAACAACTTTGAGCAACTTCTAGAAAGCAAATACCTGCACAGGGTCCAGGCATCAATGTGAGCATTTTGGCTCTTACCTTTCCACTAACAAGTTTAGCTGCATATTATTTTCCCAAAATCCTCCAAGGAATACTAGATTGGGAGTATTGTGGGAAATGGCAGGTAATTGGCAAGTACTCACTACAAATTGTACCCTATGGTTGCTCATCACCACTATCACCAATACATTAACAGCTGAAGTTCGGAGTGGTAGAGCAGAGGAAACTATCAGATAACTGAATGGGACAACTCGCCATGGCCAGCTCACTGAGGCCAACTCACCACCACCAGCAGACCACTACAACTTGCTGCCACCAAGTTGCCACAGGACAACTCCACACGGTCAACTCACCGCAGCCAGCCGGAGGGAGAGCCAGGCAGGCGAGTGAGCAGGTGGGCAGAGCGCAGAGCGCAGAGCGCATGCGGGTGAGGATGGGAAGTGGGAGCAGGGGACTTTCCATTTTCATGAGCTGGCCATGGCAAGTTGTCCTAGACCCATCAGATAACCCTTGAAGCTTTTCTATGTCTATTTCTTTACATTAAGTATATTCATATTCCCCTGTCTCATTGTTGGGTTTCTTTTTTGAAGTGTTTCATCATATTTTGCCTACAGTATATCATTTTTTGGCTTCTGATCTACATCAGGTCAAGAGTCAGCAGAACTCTCCACCCCGGGTCACCCCAACGATGCCCTTGACGTGATGGCCCGTTGCCTGGAGGCCGTACGGGTCTGGATGGGAAGGAACAGACTCAGACTCAACCCTTCCAAGACCGAGTGGCTGTGGCTGCCGGCGCCCCGGCATAGTCAGTTGGTTCCATCACTGTCTATAGGGGGCGAATCCTTGGCCCCCTCAGAGAGGGC
>NW_015412038.1:0-1884 GCF_001527695.2 Protobothrops mucrosquamatus
TTCATGGGCATGCAGGGTTGACAAGGCACCATTGAAGGATCCTAGATAAAAGATAAAAATCAGAAATAGATGTGTTTTAATATTACTCTATTCCATCTTTCCTTTCATTCTATTCTTCTTTTAAGCATTCTAGGTAACAGATACAGATTACAATTCTAGGAAAATAAACAAATATTATATTTTTATGGGTATACTTGGGGCTTAAGTTATATCTATATTGTTCACTAGAAGTCTGGCATTTTATTTTATTATCTGGTCTAATGCACTGTCAAGACCTGATTCTTCAAATATGGTAGCATTTTCTTGGTCTTCCAGAGTTATGTATAGTTATGTATAGTGTAGACCTTTTTTATATATACGTAAGTTAGTTCTATGCTGCTGTTATCCTAAAAATTAAACAGAACTACTAGATTCATTTATGAATCAGATATCAGTCTACAGTACAAGGCTTTAATAGGGAGAACACTATTCCAGTTGTCATACCTAGTAAACTTCAATAAATGCATTTTGTGTATCTATTTCTTACATCCTTATGCTAAATAGAACTCAAACTATTAGAACAAATACATTTTATTTACAGCTCTTTCAATTAGAAAAGTTGTGCAGTCTTTTATTTATATGTACTAGAGCAGCTATGTCAAACTCACAACGTCACATGACGTCACACGACATATCGTGACTTTTTCCCCATTGCCGGCAATGGGTTGGGCACGATTTCAATATGATGGATCCGGCCCGCGGGCCAGCAGGTTGACATGCCTGTACTAGAATCTCACTTCCAGCTTGATGTCACGGTGCCGCAGGAAGACAGGGCTCCGTCTTTCCCGTCTGAATTCGCTCCGCTGGCCGGTCACAAAGCTACTGACAGCCGAAGTCAAAAGCACCACCAAGCAACTTTCAAGCACTGTGGATGAAATTGATGATCCTCTCTTTAAGATTCTAAGTTTTATTTCCTGAAAATGCTGCCCAAAGCATTTTTCCCCCTGTGAGGAGAGAGGGAAGGGAATTTTTACTCCACCCTCTAAGAAAAGCAGCGACTAACTACCCGGGGGAAACAGAGCAACCATAAGATTAATATTAATCTAATAGGATATATATTCTTTTGAAACTTGGGGACTAAAAGTGTTCTTTTTTCTTATTGGAGACTGTTGTTTTTTTAAAAAAAAAATAGACTTGAAAAACCACCATATAAGTTTTGGACTTAAAAAGCTATAAAACGGCATTGGTGACATCTTGTGGTGAATTATGGTATTACAATTTGTTATTGCCTAAAAGAAACCTGGCTTGAAGCCCAGACTTCAGATAAAATTTGTTTGGCCTTGACAGCTACTAACTTTGAAAAACCCAGCTGCAAGGAAGGGATTTCTGGGCGGCTTATCTGTATGGCAGGGATGATGTACTGTTTTGGAAGCTGTCCTGCCTGAACTATGAATGTTAACTTTTACTGACTCTCAGAGCTATGCTTGGGGAACTGCTTTCCTATTTCCTGAATGAGAAGCATACCGTATTTATTGGCGTATAACACGCACCGGCGTATAACACGCACCTTCATTTTAAGAGGGAAATTTCAAGAAAAAAAAAGCGCCGGCTCGGGAGCGAAAGCAAAAGGGGAGGGGGAGTGGGGCTTCGTTCACACGCGGATCCCCATGCTCGTATTTATTTACCGTATTATGCCCCGGCTGGCTGCAGCGGCGGCAGCAGAAACAGCAGCCTCCTTCCTCGGTTAGCTCCGATTCCCTCCCCCCGTGTCGCCTCTGAGCTGCAGGACTCCGCCGCTTGCTTTATAAATCCTTGGCTGCTGCTCCATCTTTTCTTTTCCCACCAACCGCCCCCCCTCCCTCGACCCCTCCCGCTTTGCAGAAACGCCTGGATAGTGAGAAGCTG
>NW_015412039.1:0-1884 GCF_001527695.2 Protobothrops mucrosquamatus
CAAGCTATTTTCCAAAGCGGCTGGAGGCAGGACAAGAAGCAATGGGTGGAAACTAATCAAGGAGAGAAGCAACCTAGAACTAAGGAGAAACTTCCTGACAGTGAGAACAATTAACCAGTGGAACAACCTGCCTCCAGAAGCGGTGAATGCTCCAACACTGGAAGTTTTTAAGAAGAGACTGGACAGCCATTTGCCCGAATGGTATAGGGTTTCCTGCCTGAGCAGGGAGTTGGACTAGATGACCTTCAAGGTCCCTTCCAACTTTACTATTATTATTATTATTATTACTTGCCTTTTGGAGGCAAAATGTAATTTTGCAAACAGCTGCAAATAAGCCATTCTGGTTTTCATGCAAGAGTTAAATAAAAGAAGTAATTCAATGGCCTGCTTAAAAAGAAGATAGATGGATGGATGGATAGATAATAGATTCCCTATCAGTTTTTATTATTTCAATAGAGCAATAATATATTAGTATACTATACCACAAAATATACTATACTTACAAGCATAAGTGCATTTTAGACTGGCATTTCATAAACCATTCACAATCCAAAGAATATATTTCTATATTACATAACTTCGACATCTTAGAAAAAGAGGTATTGTATTACCAACGATATATTCATACTTAGAAGTCCACATTGAATTCTAAGATTGAAATTAAGCTGTCTTACATTCTATTACTCCAGTGGACGTCCTAAATTTATGGACAGGTTTCTTTTCATTTAATAAATGTGAGTTAAATATGCCAGAATGAATGGGTATATGCAAGCATATTTTTTTTCTACATTATACAAAGCAAATTATACCTTTGCAGTCTGGTAAAATAATGGTTTGATTAGTAGGTGCCTTAAATCATTGGACCTGGCTAAATCCCTTACATTTTGTCATGCTCCCTGATTCTTTCTGCAATATAGTGGTAGCAGATTTAGCAGAATATGACTGGGTTTTATTCATTTTGGCAGAAGTGCATATTGATTAACAAAATAATCCAATGTTCTCTTTGGAGAATAAAAAAGACTCATTAACAACTTCTTCTTAGGCTGCTGGGCCTTTCTGCTATAATTTCTGTCACAATTATGCCTGAAAATAATGCTTCCAGTGGAAGTGTAAATCTCCCAAAATAACGGCATTCAGGCTTTGTTGTAACACTGCAAGCAATAATGCATTAATGTAATTTATGTACATTCCATTTAGAACTCAGAAACGGTTTCTTTTCCTGTGCACCCTCCCCAAAAATAATTCTATGCTCTGGTCCTCTGTTAACCACAGTTTTAAAAATCGGAAGACATGTGCCACACATTCACATCTGGAATTTGTGTTTATTTACAAGACTTTATCATTCAAACAGTAGGGCTTTAAAGTAGCCCATTGACAGATAACCCCAGAATACAGGCATGTAGATCACTAGCTCACGGTTTTCACCACTGTAGTGAAATATACCAAATTTTTATTTTAAAAAAAAACTGTTTCTAAATTTTATAGACTCTTAAATGAACAATTCGTACATAAATAAAATGAAAGTAAATTTATGAACAAAATTTGCATAGGGATTCTTTTTTAAAAAAGGCATTATAGGGCTGTCTTTTCTCATATGAATTAGGCAGTTCATTGAGATCTGTGTAAGTTCTTGGCTGGCTCTCACCAGATTCAAGAAACTGAGTTGTATTTTGTTGGTATGTAACAGGGTGTCTTCCCTGCGGCCTTAAAGGAGGCCGTTGTGAGGCCCCTCCTCAAGAAGCCTTCCCTGGACCCAGATGAGTTGGCCAACTATCGCCCGGTCTCCAACCTTCGCTTTGCGGCGAAGGTTGTTGAGAGTGTGGTTGCGCAGCAGTTCCCTCGACACTTGGATGAAGCAGTCTATCTAGACCCATACCAGTCGGG
>NW_015412040.1:0-1884 GCF_001527695.2 Protobothrops mucrosquamatus
TTACAGAAATGCCCCATCATGATTCTGACAACCCAGTCACTCATCTGTGCATCTGATGTCATCTGCTCACCCGCATGTTGCTTATGGCTCCTTGTGAGAGTTTAAAATAGGAGAAATCTGTTCTCTTGTATCCGTTTTGCAACATGTGGTGTCTTTTTCAGGGGTGTGGAATGAAATGGATGCCTTAAGCCAGTGATGGTGAACCTTTTAGAGACCGAGTGCCCAAACTGCAACCCCAAACCCACTTATGCATTGTCGGGTGCCGGGTGGGTGTGGCCAATTGGGTGGGTGTGACCCATTGGGTGGGCGTGGTTGGGTGGTAACGGCAGACTGGGTGGGATTAAAAAGTTCAATCAATTCCAACTTTGCAAAAAAAAAAATTTTCCCCGCGAGAAGTTGAAATTGACTGATTGATTGAATCTTTTTTTTTTTTTTTGCTTACGGCGGTGGAGGCCTAAAGCGAAAAGGTTTTATAAAACCCAGCTGAAGGCCTAGGACTGGGGCGACGGCGCGCGTGCCCACAGAGAGGGCTCTGAGTGCCGCCTCTGGCACCCGTGCCATAGGTTCGCCACCACTGCTCTAGATAAGTGTTCCCCAACTTTTCCGGGTTGGGGGCCCAGCACAGGGAAAAAGGGGTTGGTTTGGTGTGAGGGACAGGTGTATGTGCACGCAGCTTCATTTATGGGGCAGCAAGTTCATATGTCTGTGGCTCATGCAGGTGGGGCTGTGGGGGCCAGTGCCTGCTTGTAGCTCAACATGAGTGGGGCTGCGTGCATGTGCATCAGCCCGCCACTTACGTGGCCCAGTTGCATATAGGCCATGGCCCTGTAGTGGGCCATGGCCCACAGGTTGGGATCCCTGTACTAGATGTATTACTTTCCTACTCTCTGACCTTGTCTGCTTCCTTTTGTTGAATGATGGTCTGTGTGAACAGTCAGTTGTAGTCTGTTTCTGTGCTCCTCCTGTCAGTTGCTTTGGTCTTAGGACAAAAGATCTACAGTAAATGATTGGGTTCAGAGTAAAGCTCTTATGAAATTCAGAGAAGGTCATTGTTGGATGAGGCTTGATGTTTATTATCTTTGTTTGATGGTGGTTCTAAAGAGTGTAGCTCTTTGTATGAATGTGCATGACCTAAGTAGAAGAACAGGCTTGGATTCACATATAGCCCTAAAAGATACTGCAGTTCATTTGTTTTTTTGGCACAATATTAGATAACCTTTTGGTCCTTGTTTCAGAGATATTTCCTTACCTAAATAGAGAAAAAGAGTGATCAAGGGCAGGCAAAAAAGTAATAGGAGTAGCCTTTGCAAGGCTTAAAGACTTACTTTACCCGTAAGTCCCCTTCCATTACATACACCAAAATCCTACCCCATACATTTTAGGAGCATAACTATGGATGTTCCCTGTGATTCTTAAATCATCAGAAGTTGTTAACTTCTTGCATACTTTTTATATTTCTTGGGATAATGCTGTTTGTAGTCATGAGAGTTAAATCAAATTTTCTTAGTTTTAGGGATGGATGGTGCTTAGAAGTTTATCAGCAGCACCTGGTTTTTATTTTTTATTTAATTTGATTTGTATCCCGCCCTTCTCCTTACCGGACTCAGGGCGGCTGACAGCCTTATAAAACCAGTATTTACAATAAATATCAATTTAAAACCAGATTAAAAGAAAATATTTGTAAAGGCCTAATAATTAAAATTTCCCTTAAAAACCCCACTAAAATTCCCTAGGCCAATCCCGCTTGTTGGAAAAGCCATGTCTTTAGGGTGCGGCGGAAGGAGGGGAGATCCGGGATCACCCGGATCTCTGGGGGTAGTTCGTTCCAGAGGGTGGGGGCTCCCACCGAGAAGGCCCTCCCCCTGGGGGTCGCCAGCCAGCACT
>NW_015412041.1:0-1884 GCF_001527695.2 Protobothrops mucrosquamatus
TTGACTCTGGACTTCTCAGGATCAGGAAATAGACTCTATAAGAAATCTAAAATTAAAATTTATTGAGATATGCTATGTTAACAGAATCTTTTAAGTTTGTTTGCTTTTTTCCTCTCATCCTTTTTATACCCAGTAAATCAAGAAAGAGCCAGCTTGAATCTCTTCCTAATTCTGACTCCTTTCCCAGGGCTCAAGGAATCCTCTATCTCCATGGTTCTCTACAGGGATACAGTTAGAATATGCATCATATTAAATTTTACATTGGGGGGAAAATAGTTTTTTTGTCCCTGAAGCAACATACAACATCTAAATCTCATTATGTAATGCAGGGGTCCCCAACCCCCAGTCTATGGATCGGCACTGGTCCGTAGCATGACAGAAACTGGGCCACACAAACAAGAGAAGCCCCATCTGCAGGCTGCAGGCAGCATGTGAAACCACGCCCCCTCCAGTCTGTGGAAAAACCTCTCTTTATGACAGAAGTCCTCAACCTTTTGGGCACCGGGGACCGGTTCTGTGGAGAAAGGTTTTTCTGCAGACCAGAGGGAGTGTGGTTTTGTGTGCTGCCTGCATTCCACAGATGGGGCTTTGCTTGTTTGTGCGGACCGGTTGCTGGCATGCCACAGCCTGGTACCGGTCCATGGCCTGGGGGTTGGGGACCCCTGTGCTACGGAACCGGTCCCTGGTGCCGAAAAGGTTGGGGACCTCTGATGTAATGTACCTCCCCAGTCAAATGCTGGAAAATATAGATGGCTTTACAGAATACAGCATAAAAAAGTCTCTATCACAACTGATTCTCAAAAAACAATGCTAAAAGAGGCCCACCAGACCATACTGAACACACTAGGCAACAGAGTATAGCCTATAACTCACTAAAATGGGCATTCAAACATCTACTAAGAGAGGATACCTTGAAATAGCTTTCTCTTTTGCATTAAATCTCCATATCTTTTTTTCCCAATTTTTTTTATTAATTTTGAAATATCCCCCCCGCATACAAATATAAACATACATTAATACAACTTTAGTATTATTAATTTTAACATACAAACATAAACGTTAATATTGCAAAACAGCCCGGCAACCCCCCCTCCCCGCGTCCGCCCTCTTTTCTCCTCCTTCCTCCCTACACATCCCACCTCCTTCCCTCTCCTCTTCCTTCGGACACGGTTTAGGGGCGCTAACCGGGCATCAGCTCGGCAGCACCCCCTTCCCGCATCCGCCCTCTTTTCCACTACCTTCCTACTTCCCTCCTATCTCTCCTCTCCTCTCCCTACCTTCGGACACGGTTTAGGGGTGCTAACCGAGTGCCTTCTATATTTCTCCATACATCAATACTCCTAATTTAATACTCATTTCTACATTAATACTCAAAATTATTTTATTTCTCCATATCTTATCCTGGCATTTTAGTACCCTTAAGTCTTCCAAATGTCCACAAGAAGAACTTATTCCTGCTCCTTATTTCCTTGTAGGTGTTACATTACTTTGGCTCAAGCGTTAGGGATGAGTATGGGAGGAGCACCGGCAGGACCTGCAGGGACTGGCAAAACAGAAACAACAAAAGATATGGGAAGGTGCCTTGGAAAATATGTTGTGGTCTTCAATTGTTCTGACCAGATGGATTTTCGAGGTCTGGGAAGAATCTTCAAAGGTCAGGATATTATTTATTACTCCTCATTATTTACTACTCCTCACTCATCGCGTCATCAGATAACCGCCCGGCCGCCCTCTTCAGGGTGACCCGCTCCCTCCTTCAATTGAGGGGGGGGGATCCCCTGGAGGGGAGGGCCGAGGACTTTGCTCAATATCTGCATGACAAAGTCGCGCGGATCCGAGAAGGCTTGGATACCGACTGGTTGGCCCAGGGGGAGGAGACGGAAG
>NW_015412042.1:0-1884 GCF_001527695.2 Protobothrops mucrosquamatus
TCTAGCCAAATTTGAAAAGGAATGGGCCTTGAATTTTCCAATGTGTATTTCATGAAAAAGCTGTCCAAGCTTTACGCTTTTAGTTGCTGGAAGGATTGTCAACATTTCTCCTTTGCTTCTGCTAGACGTTAGGATGGCAGCTTGGTAATAGCCCATCAATTTCAGGCAGAAAGTTTAATATTCCATCTTGGCAGTCTCCTAGCCGAATGGCTCTCAGTAGGGATGTGCATAAAATAGACAGTAGGTATTGTTTGAAGCCTAGAATAAACCATCATGTCCTGAGAGTTTTGTTGCACCATCTGTTTGGCCCCAGCAGAGCAGAACAAAACCAGGAGCATTTTAGTTGTCCTCAGTTTTGAAGGGGAAAAAAAATCCAGAGGATTTTGAGCCAGAGGGGTTGCTAGCATTGATAATGTTACCTAATTTGGGTAATGAAACATCTGCAAGAAAACAACCAAGCACAGAGAGCGCCAAGGACCCCTCATTTCAACCCTGAGCTACAAATAGTCTCCTTTAATGATCTTAGAGTATTTTTTTAGTTCTTCAGTGGGTTCCTTTCCCCTTCGTTCTCCCCTCTTCCTCTCAACACTTCCCCGTGTGGAGTATCCCTCTGTCCTCACCTTCTCTGGGTCTTCCTTTCCTTCCCTTTCCTCCCTTCATCCGCCAATGTGGTTGGCTTTTTCTTTCCTTGAGAACTTGAAGATGGGTGGACTTCAGCTCCCAGAATTCCCCCGCCAGTTTGCAATTCATGGCAAAATATCTGAAGCTCTCATGTTTTGGTTTGGGTATGAATCACCTGAAGGCAGCTGTGGCACGCTCAGACTGCAATTGTAACTGACCAATAAAGGAGAGTATTTGTAGCCCAGAGTTGAAATGAGGGGTCCCTGGTGCTCTCTGAGCTTGGTTGTTTTCTTGCAGATGTTTCATTACCCAAACTAGGTAACGTCATCAGTGCTAGACAATTGTGACTGAAATCCCTAAGAGTGTCTCTTTCCTTAATCTGGGTCACGTTCTGCTGGGGATATTGTTCTTTATATTCTATTAGTAAGAGAAACTTTTTTTTTCCATCTGGAGAGGAAAGGGCTTTTTTTGTGGTGGCATTCCTACCACTTGATATCTATTTATTTTTTAACACATTTCCCTGTTATAAAATAATAATAGCTAATATATAATATCTACATTGCCATAGATATTTTAATATTTTATTGAAAGAGCTTTCAAGGTTCTTGGCTTAAATAGACTGATACTTTTTAATATTTTTTTGATTGTTAAATGTATCACCTTGAATTCCTATTTGGGATAATTATATGCCGTTAAAGAAGGTAAATAACTCAGCTGGTGGACCAGGAACTCACCAGTTTTTCCACTTCACAGGTCATCTGTTTTTCTCATTCTTCCTACTTCACTGCCAGTTTATTTATTATTATTATTATTATTTATTGAATTTATATACCACCCTATCTCCTTTACAGGACTCAGGGCGGTGAACAGGCGATAATAAAAACCACGATAAATATACACAAGTTTCTGTTCTAAAATCAAATTAAATAACAGGCCTGCTCTAAAAGTACCCCATACAAAACCCCCCACTAAAACATAATCAAACTACGCCAGGCCGGCCGCACGGAATAGATGGGCCTTCAGGGCTTGGCGAAAAAGGCGCAGGTCCGCAACTGTACGTAGGTTGGGGGTAGGTCATTCCAGAGGGCAGGAGCTGCCACAGAGAAGGCTCTCCCCCTGGGGGTCGCCAGCCGGCATTGTCTGGCCGACGGCACCCTAAGGAGGCCCTCTCTGTGGGAGCGGACTGGTCGAAGGGAGGTGTTTGGTAGGAGGCGGTCTTGCAAATACCTAGGTCCATTGCCACGGAGCGCTTTAAAGGTTGTT
>NW_015412043.1:0-1883 GCF_001527695.2 Protobothrops mucrosquamatus
GGTTCTCTGTGTAGATGCCGCTTCCGGAAGTCCATTCTGGGCCTGGGCAACAAAAAATTAGCTACCGGTTCTGCCGAAGTGGTGCGAACTGGCTGAATCCCACCACTGGAAGGAGAGAGGGAGGGAGGGAGGGAGGGAGAGAGGGAGGAAAGGAAGGAAGGAAGGAAGGAAGGAAGGAAGGAAGGAAGGAAGGAAGGAAGGAAGGAAGGAAGGAAGGAAGGAAAGGAGGAGTGGTAAGATTCAAATAGGTGAACAACCGGTTCTCTGTGTGGATGCCGCTTCCGGAAGTCCGTTCTGGGCCTGGGCGACAAAAAATTAACTACCGGTTCTGCCGAAGTGGTGCGAACCGGCCGAATCCCACCACTGGAAGTTGGGCAGATTCCAAAGTTCTAAGTTCATCAACTGCATCGTTATAACGATGGAGCATGCAAATCACATAAATAGCAACAAAAATGATTAGGGGTCTGGAGGTAAAACGTAAGATGAACGATTGAGGCAACTAGCTGTGTCTACCTAACAAAGAGGACTAAGGTGACATGACAACAATCTTTCAATATTTGAGGGACGATCATGGATGGAAGCTAATCAAAGAGAGATCCACCTAGAATGGAGGAGACATTTCCTGTAAGTGAGAGCAATTACTCGGTGGAACGGCTGGCCTCCAGAAGTTGTGGGTGATCCATCACTGAAAGTTTTTAAGAAGAGATTGGACAGCCATTTGTCTAAAATGGTTTAGGCCAGGGGTAGGCAACCTTGGCTCTTTTATGACTCGTGGACTTCAACTCCCAGAATTCCTGAGCCAGCATGGCTCAGCTTGGAAACCTCTCCCTTTCCCCTCAGCGTGGCTGGCTCAGGAATTCTGGGAGTTGAAGTCCACAAGTCATAAAAGAGCCAAGGTTGCCTACCCCTGGTTTAGGGTCTCCTGCTAGAGGCTGGATTAGAAAACTTCCAGTGTCCCTTTTCACTGTTATTCTGTATTCTGTACATTAAATTTGGACTAATTAAGGTAATCCGTATACTGCTTTAGCTATGGGATGGGGCTGATTGAAAGACACCATTATTAGAGCAGAAAAAGCTAAATGTGGAACTCATTCTTTAAAATGGTATCATTGCTCACTTCAGCCTCTTTGACTTCAACCAGCTGAGACTCTAGAAAGAGTACAGAGAAGAGCAACAAAGATGATCAGGGGACTGGAGGCTAAAACATATAAGGAACGGTTGCTGGAATTGGGTATGTCTAGTCTAATGAAGAGAAGGACGAGGGGGGACATGATAGCAGTCTTCCAGTATCTCAGGGGCTGCCCCAAAGAAGAAGGAGTCAAGCTATTCTCCAAAGCACCTGAAGGCAGGACAAGAAGCAACAGATGGAAACTAATCAAGGAGAGACGCAACCTGGAACTAAGGAGAAACTTCCTGACAGAACAATTAACCAATGGAACAACCTGTCTCCAGAAACGGTGAATGCTCCAACACTGGAAGTTTTTAAGAAGAGACTGGACAGCCATTTGTCTGAAATGGTATAGGGTTTCCTGCCTGAGCAGGAGGTTGGACTAGATGACCTCTAAGGTCCCTTCCAACTTTTATTATTATTATTACTATTATTATTATTATTATTATTATTATTATTATTATTATTATTATTATTATTATTATCATCATCATCATCCTTCATTCTTCTTCTTCTTCTTTTCTCCTCCTCCATTGTTCATTCTTCTTCTTCTTCTTCTTCTTCTTCTTCTTCTTCTTCTTCTTCTTCTTCTTCTTCTTCTTCTTCTTTTCTCCTCCTCCTCCATTCTTCTTCTTCTTCTTCTTCTTCTTCTTCTTCTTCTTCTTCTTCTTCTTCTTCTTCTTTTCTCCTCCTCCTCCTCCTCCTCCATTCTTCT
>NW_015412044.1:0-1883 GCF_001527695.2 Protobothrops mucrosquamatus
AGCCCCCACCCTGTGGAATGAACTTCCCCCAGAGATCCGGACTATTCCGGATCTCCCCTCCTTCCGCCGTGCCCTCAAGACATGGCTTTTCCATCAAGCGGGATTGGCCTAGGGGGGGATTGTATAGGGATTTTAATAGGGATTTTATAACTTTTCTAAAAATAACAGGCTAATTTAATATATATTTTAATTGTTTTTAAATATTTATTGTATAGTTTCGTTTTTTATTTGCCTGTAAGCCGCCCTGAGTCCTTCAGGAGAAGGGCGGGGTATAAATTAAAGTAATAATAATAATAATAATAATAATAATAATAATAATAATAATAATAATAATAATAATAATAATAATAATAATAATAATGGTATCAGCAATGTACAAGTGTTTCTGATATTTCAAGACAATAAATTAAAATAAATAATAAGCAAATGCCATGTCTGCAAAGAAACTCAAGAAACAGTGGACCACCTAGCTAGCTGCTGCAATAAGATCACACAGACTGACTATAAATAATGTCATGACAAAGTAGCAACAATGGTGTATTGAAATATCGGCAAGAAATACCATTTGCTTGCAAGCAAGAACTTTTGAGACCACATAGACGAAGTAATAGAAAATGAAGAAGCTAAAATGCTCTGGGGCTTTAGAATTCAAACAGACAAGCATCTGCCACACAACACCTCAGACTTAACAACTGTTGATAAGAAAAAAAGTCTGAATAGTGAATATGGAACTATTTGGAGACAACAGAATAGAAGAGAAAGAACTGGAAAAATCACAAGATACAAATGCAAATAGAAATAGAATGATAAAAAAAGATTGTACCAATAACGATAAACACCTTGGGTGCAATCCCAAAACAAATGGAGCACCACTTGATCACCATCAGCATTGACAAAATCCCTATCAGTCAGCTGCAAAATTCAGCTTTATTTGGAATAGCTTACATCCTGTGGTGATACCTCTAACACAATGAAACAACAGTATTTACCTATTCCAGATCCTTAGAAAAGATTTGATAGGTGGATAAAAGTGCCAAATCCAGGCTAAACATCTGGCAACCTGTGCGACCAACCATAATAATATTATCTTTGATATAATGTAGCATATTCAAGTAGTAGGTGATGCAGTGACTCAGAGTTTAAGATGCTAGGCTTGTTGGCTGGAAAGACCTGAGCACCATGCAATGGGGTGACTTCTCATCCTCACCCCAGCTCCTGCTATCCTAGCAGTTTGAAAGCATGCAAATGCAAGTAGATAAATAAGTACCACTTTGTGGGAAGGTAACAGCACTCCATGACATCATGCTAGCCACGTGACCCTGGAAATGTCTTCAGACAGCACTGGCTCAATGGCCTTGAAACAGAGATGAGCACCGCCCCCTATAGTTGGCAATGACTAGCGGAGTAAAATCTGCAGGGACTCCTTTACCTTTTTACATACAACTACTACCTCCAAAGTAGTTTTTCAATTTTAAGGAACCATTCAGATGAAACACTGAATATTTCTGTAATGGTGCTATTACTGAATAATCAAAGGATTGCTTGGAGAATGTTGATATGAACAGAATGTGGTATGTATGTTCATTTCAAGCCATCTGCAAGTGCTCTTTGTTATGTAGTGACAAAATTATCTGATGAAAAATCTGAATATCTACTATTATGACAATTAGGCCTGCCCCAAGCATCTGAAAGATTTGTAATCCACTGAAACAAAGCACTTATCTTGGAATCATTAAAGCAGGCAGGTCTTTTCCAAAAATAGACACAACCATGAATGGTTCCTTTAGCAACTGTATGACTCTGACAAAATATGCCATTATATTAATAAGATGAAGAGAAATCTGTTGTGCTCCTGTGCACTGCACATCTTTTCAAATGCTTTG
>NW_015412045.1:0-1883 GCF_001527695.2 Protobothrops mucrosquamatus
CAATATTAGCAAAGCAGCACTTATTAGATACAATCAGGCCAATCAGCCAAACATTTCTTCATTCATTCTGGCATTATTCAAGAAAACCTGCATAAGAAGTAATCTACAGTCCATTCAGAAACAGGCCTAGAAAAAGAAGTATCAGTTGTCTTGATTTTTCCTAGCAATACATGCACAAAAGTAACTTCACAATTCCTGGTTTGAAGAAAAAAAATGATTTAGAAATTATGGAATCCTTCAGCCAAGAAGTAGATAGTGTGCTTTTAGGGTAAAGCTCAAATTACCATCCAAATAAACCTTATGATTTCTGAAAAACATTTTCTTCTGATGTCTCATTTAGTGCTTTTAAACAAAGAAGAGTTTGTCAATATTTGGACAGAAGCTCTATTCAGCTCTCAAAGGAAGGCTGTTTTTGTCTACTGTATTTTGTCATCAGTATTTGCACAGGAATAGGGGCCTCACACATCCCAATGCAAATTCCATATTCTTCAAATAGAGTTTGAAAATAACCCCACCACCTGACTGGGATTCAACATATTTATTCTGCTGCATTTCTGAATTATTTTTCATAATGTAATTTCCTGGGAGATGTTGACCATGATTTAAAGAATTTAACCCGCTTAATGAATAATAAGCCCATCCATAACAACTATAATATAAAAATTTACTATGCCATCTTTATTCCACGGGCCTCACATCCCACTGCTGTGGTGTAAAAAAGGAATTCATTTATGGTATCTGCAATTACACCTTTAGTGGAAGTAGTGGAAAGTTTGTAATAACAGTGTTACAAGTGGTGAGATCCCATTCATCTGCAATATTTCCAGCTATCTTTTGGTGGATTTTATTAAGAACGGCCTGGCTTCTTCAGCAGAAAAGAATCACTTATGCAATGCGATGGATGTTGAACGAACAATGCTTCTGGACATAGAGCAGGGTCACGAACCTCAATCCACATTCCTAGTCAGATTCAGGAAAATCCAGATTGCATCCTAGGGTTACAGCATACACCCACCCTGCTACTACTATTACTGTTACTACTACTACTACTGTTGTTGTTGTTACTATAAATTTATATGCCCCATGTCACTGTTGAAGTAACTCTGGGTGATAAAAAGATAATATAAAATGACTAAAATTATGAAAGATTAAATAGAGACTAAAAACAAAGAGGTAGGTGACACGGGGGCAAGGATCTTCTCTCTACCCTGTCAGCCACCCAGTGTAGAGAGCCCATTGGCTCCCAGCAGAGTCAGGTTTTAAGAGTTTTCTGAAAAGTCAGGAGTCAGGGGGAATAGTCCAAAAGATGGGGGTCACAGCAAAAAAGACTCTTCTCCTGGACTTTGTCAGTCACAATTCAGGACTCTAAGTAGGCCCCCTCTGCTGGAACAAATGGGCTAGCCAATCTCATTGGAGCTAGATGGCTCCTCAGATACTAATTCTTTCTTTCTAGGCATTTTTTCCACCTCCTTTTTTGTAAGTAGATGAGGGGGTGAAGCTTCCTGCATGGTCACAGATAGAGGGGAGAAGGAGTAGAAAGCTCGGTTACAAAGTTTCATTTATACTGACGATGTCCTAATTTATTTATTTATTTATTTATTTATTTATTTTATTACATTTATATCCCGCCCTTCTCCTTGCGGACTCAGGGCGGCTAACAATCAGATAAAATACAAAAATACAATAAACATTTAAAATTTAATTAAAAAGAAATATTTCAATCTGTTCCGGTTAAAAGTAATTAAAACCCCTTTAAAACCCCTTAGGCCAGTCCCGCAAGCTGGAACAACCATGTCTTGAGGGCGCGGCGGAAGGAAGGGAGATCAGGGATCACCCTGATCTCTGGGGGCAGTTCGTTCCAGAGGGTGGGAGCTCCCACAGAG
>NW_015412046.1:0-1883 GCF_001527695.2 Protobothrops mucrosquamatus
GAGTTCATTATTGTTTTCTTAACAGGCTTGAGCTATTTTCTGTCTATTTTTTTTCTTAATTCATAATAATAGCTATAATCCTATATATACAACAGAGAGCAAATTTTAACCAATCACAATAGACTTACTTCTTAATAAACATCACAGGACTTTATTTTTATAGGTGTGCTTTTGAAGAGATACATTCACGATTTTTTTTTCCTGTTCTTTTGGGGACATACCATGCCAATTCATCAGTGCCATATTACTAGTTGCCAGACAAAACTGTAGAAAATTACGAGCATGTGATTTTTTTTTTTAAATGCATGATTCCCTGAAATTGAGGGCAGTTTTTATGGAAGAATAGCTTGGCAACTCCTTTCAATTTCTAAATTGATTTGAATTATTTGTAAAAACAGAAAAAGTAAGCCTATACATGTAATCACAAATGGATACAAATATTATTATACCAATATTACTACTCTGAATACTGATTTATGTAGATCAACATAGTTATCATTCTGAAATTGTCATTTGTAGAACTAAGTTACAAAAGAGCATTTAATGTAGAATTTAAGGGTTAGATTAGTCCTTTTTATGTGTGCTTTACACAACATGAAGCTTCTGTATGTTTTAATGCTGCAAATTCGTTATGATTAATTACATCACCAACTGTTGAGAGAAGAGCTATTGCTGTCGTAGCAAGGAGTGCATTCCAACAATCAACAGCTTTAAAACATATTTTTCCCTGATAAGTTTAGACTCCACAGTCTACAGAAAACAATGGAATTTAAAACATTGTACTTCATTCCGGGGCCAAGGTTTAAGCTTACAAAGATTCAGTCACTGTGAATTTTAAGTATTACATTTCACTCTTTACACAGATACCAATATATTAGCATTGCCAGTTCAGCTTAGGACTATTCTTTCCACATTCTAGATAACTTTAGAAAAAAAAGAGAGAGATTTTTCCTCCTCTAAACTCTATGTTTCCAAGAAAAGTTATCATATTATCAACGACATCAATTATTCTACTTCTATTTCTGTCAGGGGTTAAATACTGAGCACCTAGGGTAACCAAACCATCTGTTTTTAATGGCTAGATACAATGGCATCATTAAAACGTGAGCAGACTATTATTAAACTTATATGGGTAAATTAACGAAGTGTAAAACTTACTAATTGTGAAAATATACCTTTCTTATAAAAGCTTAGAAAATTGATATACTCAGCTCATCCACTTGAAGTCTGATTGTGTTTCAGTCTTTTGTGACAGTCTAGGCCTTTTTACTTTCACTATGCTATGTTCAGTCATTTGCTCACTGCAGGAATTATATCTATATCTGTATATCCATTAATATCTAAAACTGTATTCATGCAATGTGTTCATGCCACCATCACACAGTATTATAGGCTTCCTCAGCCTGACAGATGGACAAACTACCAGAATTCTCCATTCCTAATAATTTTGCCAACTGAAGTCTACCCATCTAAAGGGCACAAACTTTGAGTAAAACCACTTGATACATAAAAAGTTAGAAAGAGCCCTGCGCTCACTGCACATTATATGATGCATTCCCCTACATTTATCAGTACTAAGTAAATTCATTGGTTAGCTTTCAAAACAAATATATTCCATTTAATTTCAATGCTTCTTTTGAATTAAATAAAAGATGCTGGGAAGGTTGGATCCTTGAAGGAGAATTTTTTATTTATTTTATTTATTTATTAATTGCATTTATATCCCGCCCTTCTCCTTTCGGACTCAGGGCGGCTGACAAATTAGATAAAATACTAACATATATACATATTATGCCTAATTAAAAATTTAATTAAAACGAAATATTTGAATATGTCCAATTAAAAGTAATTAAAACCCCTATAAAATCCCCTAGGCCAGTCCC
>NW_015412047.1:0-1883 GCF_001527695.2 Protobothrops mucrosquamatus
TAATAATAATAATAATAATAATAATAATAATAATAATAATAATAATAATAATAATAATAATAATAATAATAATAATAATAATAATAATAATAATAATAATAATAATAAAGTTGGAAGGGACCTTGGAGGTCATCGAGTCCAACTCCCTGCTCAGGCAGGAACCCTACAACATTTCAGACAAATGGCTGTCCAGTCTCTTTTTAAAAACTTCCCGTGTTGGAGCATTCACCGCTTCTGGAGGCAGGTTGTTCCATTGGTTAATTGTTCTAACTGTCAGGAAGTTTCTCCTTAGTTCTAAGTTGCTTCTCTCCTCGATCAGTTTCCATCCGTTGCTTCTCGTCCTGCCTTCAGGTGCCTTGTTGAATAGCTTGCCTCCCTCTTCTTTGTGGCAGCCCCTTAGATATTGGAACACTGCTATCATTTCCCCCCTCGTCCTTCTCTTCATTAAACTAGACATACCCAATTCCAGCAACTGTTCCTTGTAAGTTTTAGCCTCCAGTCCCCTAATCATCTTTATTGCTCTTCTATGTATCTTTCTAAAGCAGGGGTGTCAAACTCGCGACATCATGTGATGTGTCGTGATGTATTTTTCTTCTTTTTTAAGAAGAAACTGGACAGCCATTTGTCCGAAACAGAATAGGGTTACCTGCCTGAGCAGGGGGTTTGACTTGATGACCTCCAAGATCCCTTCCAACTTTACTACTACTACTACTACTACTACTACTACTACTACTACTACTACTACTACTACTATTATTATTATTATTATTATTATTATTATTATTATTATTATTATTATTATTATTATTATTATTATTTTCTCCATTGCCAGCAATGGGTGGGTGCGGTTTCGGCATGACACATCCAGCCCGCGGGCCGGCCATTTGACACTCCTATTCTAGAGTCTCAACATCTTTTTTACATCATGGTGACCAAAACTGGACGCAGTATTCCAAGTGTGGCCTTACCAAGGCATTGTAAAGTGGTATTAACACTTCACGTGATCTTGATTCTATCCCTCTGTTAATGCAGTCTAGTACTGTGTTGGCTTTTTGGGAAGCTGCAGCACACTGCTGGCTCATATTTAAGTGATTGTCCACTAGGACTCCAAGATCCCTCTCACAGTTACTACTATTGAGCAAGATACCTCCTAAACTATACCTATGCATTTGGTTTTTCTTGCCTAAATGAAGAATCTTACTTTTTTCACCACTGAATTTCATTTTTTTAGATAGTGCCCAATGTTGAAGTCTGTCAAGATCCTTCTGTATCTTAAGCCTGTCTTCTGGAGTGTTGGCTATTCCTGCCAGCTTGGTGTCATCTGCAAATTTGATGAGTTCCCCATCTATCCCCTCATCCAAATCATTGATGAAGATGTTGAAGAGCACTGGGTCCAGAACAGAGCCCTGGAGCACCTCACTGCTCACTTCCTCCGTGTAGATGCAGTTCCATTGAGGACTACACGCTGAGTATGACTGGTCAGCCAGCTACAAATCCATCTGGTGGAGATGCTGTCTAACCCAAATTAAGAGATAAATTTGCATGTACAAACCAAGTATTTTCAAAATTACAATTATTACTATTAAATCCACTTTGTAAAAATGTTTTAATGGCCCTAGTCTTCCCTATCAAATTGCAAAATAAAAATACTGCATTGCATAATAAAATATTAATTATCGATAGTTTGAAATTAGAGTCTGATAAAGTACAATGTTAAAATAACTCATTTTTGTACTGGAGGGCAGACTGGAGCATATTGTAGATACACTTTCAAAATATGTAGTGGCAAGTATTGCCTATTCACCCAATGAAAAATGTGATTTATTAGAATGTTACCATCTGTCTCCTCTTGTTCCATTTCCTTGATAACCTTGTTATATAAG
>NW_015412048.1:0-1883 GCF_001527695.2 Protobothrops mucrosquamatus
TAAAAAGCATTTATATAGCCTCCCATCTCATAACAAAATCTGGATGGCTCCCAATCAACAAACTCTGGACAGTTCTCAAAACAGTGTTTCTGTGCTCTCAAGCTTATCCTTGATTTAAAGTGTGAGGTGAGAATCGCATCGGAGATGAGAATCATTCAGCATCATTTTCAAGGCTCAATCGACCACTAGGCTCCGTGTCAACTCTTAATCGCGGGACATGACCTTCTTGTGTTGCTGGTCTTTCATGGGCCTTTTATGTTTTGAAAGGAGGAAAGTGTCGGTCTGCTTTTGGCAGGTTAGGCTAGAATGAAAAAGTGAAACAAATTGGACTATGTTAAAGAGAGGCCTACTTTTGCCCAGGATTTTCTTCCCAAATGGCAGCCAATCCTGAGTAATGACTAGAGAGCACTTGTGTAGAAATTTCAATGGGACAAATGGTGTAGTATTGATTGACAGAATTGCAAAGAAGGAAAAGGTTTACATCGCACAATATTGTGATACAAACAACAAAACCTAGACTGTCATTTCTTGCGGTAATTTAAAAGCTGTGATTTTAGCATTTGTTTTCTTGTATCAATTAGCTTCACATTTTCTCTTGTCAATTAGATAACAATTGCTCAAATGTTTATGCTTTAAACACCTTGCACAGTTGGTAGAGCTTTGCATCTTATCAGACACATAGGAAACTGTGAAGTTGCAATGTATAATCTGGCTTCACACTTTCAGAACAGTTTCCATTGGCACTGACAATTGAGATCTTCCTTTCAACTAGATTTAAGAATTGTTTGCACATGTTACTTGGTAGCCCAGCTAAAAATAACTTTTTCATTTGAGACCCAGAAGCTAGTGGAAAAATAAGTGATTTGAGAAATCTAGGGTCAAACGTGCACATGAAAGCAGTGGTGGGATTCAAATATGTGAACAACCTGGTCTCTGTGTGGATGCTGCTTCCAGAAGTCCGTTCTGGGCCTGGGCAACAAAAAATTAGCTACCGGTTCTACCGAACTGGTGCGAACCAGCTGAATCCCACCACTGACATGAAGACAGAATGTCTTTTATTCATAGTTCTGATACTACGGTCAGAGCCAATTATCTTTCCAAATAGATTATAGAGAAGTTAGATGGGATTTCATATCGCTCTCCTTTTTTTAATGTAAAACCCCATCATTGATGTGTGTGTGTGTGCACATCTGCACACCTTCAAAACATTTTTTATCTCCTGGCAACTTCCTGGACTAGCCCTTCAGTTTTCTTGGCAAGATTTTTTGGAAGTGGTTTGCCACTGCTTCCTTCCAAAGACTGAGAGTGACTGATCCAAGGTAACCCAATTGGTCTCTTGTCTAAGGGAGGACTAGAACTCATGCTCTCCTGGTTTCTAGCTTGATGCCATAGTCACTACACCAAACTGGCTCTTATACACAAGTGGTGGTAGACATATTGTTTAACATACATAGTTACCATCATTGTATCTACCTGAATTTGATCTTCAGCTATGATGGCTAGCACATTGTATAAGGAAGACCATTTAAAAGGTACATTCATTGACCCCACTGAATTTTTCCTGCACCACTGCTTCAAAGTATTCAGGTTGAAATTGTCGGTAGATTAGGTAATGAATCACGTGTTTCTAGTGTTACTCGTACTGCAGTAATCTAAGAGTGCTATTCCTTATGAGCTGTTCCTATCCCGCGTAGAATTAAAAGTACCTTGGCGACGTTTCGACGAAGTCACATTCGTCATCTTCAGGCTGGTGTCTTCAGCTTCGTGCTTCTAAGAGTGGTGTGTGATCGCAGCTGTTTCTTCCTTTTAACTGCCAGTGGGGTTGGAGCTGATTGGGTGGGAGCTTGGCTGTGTTCTGATTGGGTGGAGGTGTGTTCTGATTG
>NW_015412049.1:0-1883 GCF_001527695.2 Protobothrops mucrosquamatus
TGATAGAAATTAAAGGCCTGTAATCTGCCCCCCACTTCTTTTAGTGCCTCACTGGCTCCATGGGGAGGCAGGAATCCCACTAGGACAGGGGTGTCAAACTGCCGGCCCACAGGCTGGTTGCATCATGTGGAGGCTGTGCCCACCCCAACTCTGGCAATACAAAAAAAGTCGCAATACGACGCGACACGTCACGTGACACGGAGAGTTTGACATCCATGCCCTAGGATAAAGGGAGATGCCAGCAGTGGAATCTCCATATCTGAGGTGATCTTTCTGGATTTCACACACCTACATATCTGAGGGTGATCTTCCTTGCTGGATTTCACGTGCACCTCAGGATCAAAGCTCAGGCAGGAGCATCTGCACAGGAAGGACACATATTAAAACCAGCACGTATTCTTAACCCCTATAAAACCAAGTCTCTGGACCCCTTTTCCTCTGTAGTTAATCCCAGAAACAGATCTCTTTGTTCTTGGGAATAAAATGAATCTTCTTTCCCACAGCATGTCTGGATTTCAATTTTTGATTTGCCTTTGTGCCACCTCAGCTCATGGAACCCCAAATTATTCTTCTAAGTGATGCATAAAGAAGATTTCATATGAAAAAAGGAGATGGTCATTTCATTATTGGGCACAGACATTTGAGAGTAGATATCTAATCATGCCACCATTTGAAGAATCTGGAGTCTAATATTCCTACAATTCTAGATTAAAAAGTTCATTTTTAAGATGTTTGCACAATTTGAGTGGCCTAACAGTGCAAACTATAGCATAAAGCCAGCAGAGGCCCAGCTTTCCTTTCAATGGAAAGAACCCTATTCATATAGATAAAATGCATGATATTGGCTCTTGGCATTTACTTAGTCATTAGGAATTATATTGTGCCTACAGATATTTTGGAGCTGGAAGACTTACTTAGAAAAAGAAACATTTAAATTACTTTAATGTATAATGCTGCACTTTCAAGATGACCTTATCTATGGACTACTAAAACTCTTATGTATATAACCTTTAACTGGAGAAACTGTATAACGTAGTGTGACAATTTTTGAACCAAGGTATCTCACAAAGGTAAAATACCGAATACATCCAAAATTTGGAACCAATTCCTGTGGAACTGAAATTTGACAAATTTTATAAAACATTTTAAGACATAAATATTATCATGAGACATTTCATCACCTAATACAAAATGTCATACAATATTTCCTGTGATCAACTCCTGATATTTTAACAGTGCTATACTGTTTATCATGGGCTATTTCCAGGCAGATACATCTCTGAATATGTCCTTGAATTTTTAAGAACTTTTCCAATGAAAGCAGTACTTCAGAAGCTCTGCTTTTGTTGAAGGCATTGAGGAATCTGGTAAGGAAATAGCTCTGAAATGATGATCCAGTGGGTCATAGGTTGTCTAGCCTAAAGTAGTATTGAGTTACTAAATCTACACTCCAACTTTTCCAGCTATGTTTATAAAAGAATGCAGATACAGAATGTATGAGTTACGGGGTGGGGGATCTATTTTTGGAATGTATAGTATGTTTCTTCTAAGGAAAACAAATACTTTTTCAATCTAATATAGAGAACTTTCTGTGCAGGCAGGAATCCTCCCAGGGTGGTGCTAGGACAGAAAAGCCAAGATTATAAATATGACCACGTGTTCATTAAATTTGCGAATTTGGATTACATACGGGTCTGGATGGGGAGGAACAGACTCAGGCTCAACCCTTCCAAGACCGAGTGGCTGTGGTTGCCAGCGCCTCGGCATAGTCAGCTGACACCATCGCTGACTATAGGGGGCGAAACTTTGGCCCCCTCGGAGAGGGCGCGCAACTTGGGAGTCCTCCTGGATTCGCGGCTGGCACTGGATGACCATTTGTCGGC
>NW_015412050.1:0-1883 GCF_001527695.2 Protobothrops mucrosquamatus
ATTTCACGCTCCCCCACGGATGATCCGGGCGACAGAGGCTTTTTCCACCATCCAGCCCGTGCTCTCAATGCAGAGAGAAAGAGAGCCGAGAGCGCAGGCGCACATGGAGAGGCGGAAGGGAGCAGTCTGGCCCCGCCTCCCTCCAGGGTGATGGCGTGCGTGCCCACAGGGACGGCTCTGCGTGCCGCCTGTGGCACGCATGCCATAGGTTCGCCACCACTGTTCTATGTAATCTATTGTAAACCCAGAAACACTTCCCAGTGAGGATTTTAATCTCTTCAGAAGTTCAATTTGTTTGACATCCATTGAGAGCACTTTTAAGCAAATAACAGAAGATATAATCAACCTTCAAAAGGAGACCACATTTGTGCACAGCCCATCTCTTCCCACATGGCCAATATGATTGAGATTACAGTTAAAAACAAAGATGGACATAACATGACATTCCAAAATAAATATTCCTAACAGTTTGTTCCTCTTAATACATATAATTAATACATAATTCTTGATCTCTATATAAACATATTCTTCTATACAATACAGTTATGTATACAGTTATATATAATTCTATCTTAACGCTAATTTAAAACCCGAGCAGTTCTCCTTGATTCACACCAGTGATAAAATTTGTCCCAGATCTCGAAATAGTCTGATTCTGTCTTATCCTTCATTTCCATTGTGAGCTTATCCATTTCAGCACACGATAAAATTTTATATATAATCTCTTCTTCTGTTGGAATTTCTTTATTCCTCCAGTTTTGAGCATACACCAATCTAGCAGCCGTGAGAATGTGTAACATCAAATAAAACACTCCTTTGTTGTATTTCTGCATGGTTATGCCTAGTAAAAAGAGTTCTGGTTTTAACTCTACCACTAACTTTAATATTTCTTCCAGCCATTTTTTAATCTTATTCCAAAAGTCACGGGCTCGTGGGCACTCCCACCACATATGATAGTATGTCCCTTTTGCCAATTTACATTTCCAACATTTGGAGGAAACATTTGGACCCATTTTTGCTAATCTTACGGGTGGGAGATGCCACCTGTAGAACATTTTGTAGAGATTTTCTTTGTAAGAGGTGGCCAGAATAAGCTTCCTGTTTCTTACCCATAATTCCTGCCAGATGTGCAGATCAAAACTGAGATCAAAATCCCTGCTCCATGTTAACATGGTCTCTTTTACCTGTTCCTCATACATTGCCTGATCTAACAAATAATGATATAGTTTTTTAATCATTTTATCCTCCGTGCCTAATACTATTTTGTCCAGCCCAATCAGTTCTAATTTTATACCTAACTCTTTTTTATCTTTCCAATATCTCGTCTGTAATTGAAGGTATGCCCACCATTCTAATTCTATCCCCTCATCTTGAAGGATTTTTCTGGGTTTCAATTCCCCTCTCTCATCTAGGATATTTTTATATGTTATAATCGTTCCCAGTTGGATAAACTTTGGGTGTACATGCATTTCTAACAATGAGATCCAACTGGGAACTTGGGTATAATTTGGTTGCCAGATTTTAACCCATACATCAATTAAAGCTTGTCTGATATAGTGCCTTCGGAAATATTTATGTGTCTTGTGTTTATGATCCCACAACATAGTGTGCCAACCTATTTGTAGGTCATGACCTTCCAAACACAATAGTCTTCTATTCTTTAATAATATCCAATCCCTTACCCATAGTCAGGGCTTTTTTTCTCGGAGAAAAGGTGGCGGAACTCAAACCTGGCCACGCCCTCATCAAACCCTAGGACCGCCCCTTTAGAGAACAGGAATGCAAGTAAAATTTGGGAGGGGCTATTTCCGGTGTGGGAGGGGCTATTTCCGGTGCGGCCGGCCCGGAAAAAGGTGCCGGAACGCGGTTCCGCCGCGTTCCGG
>NW_015412051.1:0-1883 GCF_001527695.2 Protobothrops mucrosquamatus
CTTCCTTCCTTCCTTCCCCTTCCCTCCCTCCCAACATTTTTGAGCAAGGAAGAGTAAGCTTCTCCAGCGAGCATTGCTATATTGTTTTTGTGATTAATCACTATGCTTTAATTATGTTCAATTCATAATGAAAATACACCCTGCATATCAGATATTTACATTACTATTCATAACAGTAGCAAATTACAGTTATGAAGTAGCAACGAAAATCATTTTATGGTGGGGGTCACCACAACATGAGGAACTGTATTAAAGGGTCGCGGCATTAGGAAGGTTGAGAACCACTGCTCTAAAGGCAAGTTGAAATGCAAAGGCATGTAGCTACCAAAGTTTTATCCTTGATAGGTTTGTTGCAGAGTCAGGCAGATGGTCAGACTGGATTTGGCATTTTTATTCACCAATCGAGTCCTTCCCAATAACCTGTAATAGGCAGATGTTTATGTTTAATGGTGTCAGTATCTTTGTTCCGAGTAAAGCAACTTTTTGCAATTTACCGATGGCGAATTTCTCAATGCTGATGGTGTTTAAATAGTACACAATTTGTTTTGGGATTGCAGCCAAGGCACTATTATTATTGGTACTAACTTTGCTTTCTTTTGCCATAGTCAGTTTATTTCTATTTGCAGCTCTCTGTATTTTGTTATTATATAGATTAAAATATATATTTAATTTTAAAATGTTATATAATCATCTTAATAGTTTTATAACAAATTTTATTATATGTTTATTACCTGTGTTCCCCCAAAATAAGAGCGGGTCTTATATTAATTTTTGCTCCAAAAGATGCATTAGGGCTTATTTTTCAGTTAGGGCTTATATTTGGAGAAATACGGTACTAAATGCATCCATCTGGCTGACAATCTTAATTGGGGCTTATTTGGGGGGTGGGGCTTATATTACAAACATCCTGAAAAATCATGCTAGTGCTTATTTTCCAGTTGGGTCTTATTTTTGGGGAAACACGGTATGTATTACATAAAATTATATAATACACTATAATAATTTAGATGATAGATAGATAGATAGATAGATAGATAGATAGATAGATAGATAGATAGATAGATAGATATAGATAGATAGATAGATAGATAGATAGATAGATATAGACAGACAGACAGACAGACAGACAGACAGACATATAGTTATAGATATAGATATAGATATTCAAAATTTTGTGGTTGACAAAGAGTTAGTGGGAGACTAGTATAACTATTTCAAGCTCTTTAGCTCTCATCAGCTAGTCATACCCCTCTGAGATTCGAACCTGGGCAGCTTGCATGTTAGGCAGCTGTATTAACCTTTTGAGCCACAGGTTCCTCCTTACTCCTGTCAGCAGAAATTAGGGAGGATATATATCTTATCTGTTGGGCGAGCAGACTGATTTAGAAAGAGTACAGAGAAGAGCAACAAAGATGATTAGGGGACTGGAGGCTAAAGCATATAAGGAACGGCTGCTAGAATTGGGTATGCCTAGTTTAATGAAGAGAAGGATGAAGGGGGACATGATAGCAGTGTTCCAATATCTCAGAGGCTGCCATAAAGAAGAGGGAGTCAAGCTATTTTCCAAAGCGCCTGGAGGTAGGACAAGAAGCAACGGGTGGAAACTAATCAAGGAGAGAAGCAATCTAGAACTAAGGAGAAACTTCCTGACAGTGAGAACAATTAACCAGTGGAACAACCTGCTTCCAGAAGCGGTGAATGCTCCAACACTGGAAGTTTTTAAGAAGAGACTGGACAGCCATTTGTCCGAAATGGTATAGGGTTTCCTGCCTGAGCAGGGGGTTGGATTAGATGACCTTCAAGGTCCCTTCCAACTTTACTATTATTATTATTATTATTATTATTATTATTATTATTATTATTATTATTATTATTATTATTAT
>NW_015412052.1:0-1883 GCF_001527695.2 Protobothrops mucrosquamatus
AATAACAGAATTGTGTATTACTTTTAACCTCCTACTAGTGTTCCTTTACAAAGTGCTATATCTGGTGCTAGTGCTTGTGTCTTCTTATTTGAAAGCACTGGGTGGTTGTTAATCAGGTTTGAGCCATAACTTCTTAAAAGAGGGGTCAGAAGTTCATAACTTCCATGGCAGCTCTAGACCTGTCATTGAAGGTCCAGTACAGATCAACTTAACAACCACAGTGGAGCCCAGGATTTTGGTCATAAGCAGTCACAGTTGTAAGTCGGGGTACCAGGTGATTAGGCTCAATTTTATGAACGTTTTTACAACAGTCATAAATTGAATTACTGCATTCATTAAGTTAACCATGTGGTTGTTAAGCGAATCCATACTTTTGAATGGGGTTTTTTTTTTGGCTGGAAATTGGTAAAAAATGTAAATTGTGGTCATGTGTCCATGGGTCATTGCAAACGATCATAAATATGAGTTGGTTGCCAAGCACACGAAATGCAAGCCATTTTATACTGATAATGAACATCTTAGCATATTTCAAATTACGCATATATAATAACTATATATATTTTTTGCTTCTAGGGTCAAGGTGTGGTACGTGAATGGTTTGATATCCTTTCCAATGAGATTGTTAACCCAGATTATGCCCTTTTTACTCAATCAGCCGATGGTATGTTGATGTCTCTCTTTAGGTTACAATGCTTATAGTTCATCTAAAATATTTAACTGAATCTCTCCCCAGAAATATATTTTTGCTCTAAATTTTCTTATGGTTTACAAGATCCAATCAATCAATCAATCAATCAGTTAATTTATTATTACAGCCAAAGACCAACACATAAATTAAACATTCAAATAAAACAAAACTAAACAGAACCAACACAAGAAGACATAGCAATGTATTACAATTAATGATGTAATCAATGGGTGACCAAGGTCTGCCTAGTTTTACGGACAGTATAACAAAACCTAGCAACCTTCAGAAAAACTGAATCATACTGACCTGACAATAAAAATACATTGAGTATAGTCTAATGCTGGATAAAAACACGTAATAAAAATAATTATAAAAGATTATTTAAAAGATCTAAAATGTTTATTTATGTTTCTGGCGAATCCCCAGTGCTGCTGTGCAGAATCTAGCCACCTGTGCCGTGATCACTGCCTGATGCAAAGAAATAGTGTTACATGTATTCTAGTGGCTAGTTCTGTGATTTTTAACTGTTGCATGAATAGAATGAATAGTGAATCACTGCAGTTCTTAAATTAGTGACACGGTTGTTAAGTGAATCTGGTTTCCCCATTGACTTTGCTTATTAGAAGGTTGCAAAAGGTGATCACATGACCCCTCCCCCCCAGGACACTGCAACCATCATAAATATGAGTCAGTTGCCAAGTCTGAATTTTGATCACGTGACCATGGGGATGCTACAATGGTTGTAAGTGTGAAAAACAGTCATAATTCACTTTTTTCAGTGCCATTGTAACGTCAAATTTATTTATTTATTTATTAAATTTATATACCGCCCTATCTCCCTTGCGGGACTCAGGGCGGTGAACAGGCGATACTAAAAACCATGGTAATAAATAGTTTGTTTTAAAATCGAATTAAATAACGGGCCTGTTCTAAAAACACACCCGTAAAAAACCCCCCACTGAAACATAATCAAGCTACGCCAGGCCGGCCGCACAAAATAGATGGGCCTTCAGGGCTCGGCGAAAAAGGCGCAGGTCCGCAACTGTACGTAGGTCGGGGGGTAGGTCATTCCAGAGGGCAGGAGCTGCCACAGAGAAGGCTCTCCCCCTGGGGGTCGCCAGCCGGCATTGTCTGGCCGACGGCACTCTAAGGAGGCCCTCTCTGTGGGAGCGGACTGGCCGAAGGGAGGTGTTTG
>NW_015412053.1:0-1883 GCF_001527695.2 Protobothrops mucrosquamatus
TTAAGATATGTATAGACTGAAGATTATTGATGAATATTAGAAAGGTATTTTTTGTTTGATTAATAGAATAAGAACTGTATTGGTTTGAACATGACAGTAGATATCATGGGGGAAAGAGAGGGAATTAGTTTGTTGTAATAATTTGAGATTTGTACTGATGATATTCAAATGTAACGGAATTACTGTGCTCAGCCGCCACACTACTTTTTAAATATGTAAATGTAATATTGTAAAATCAATAAAAAACTTGAAACTGCAAAAAAAAAAAAAGTTCGTGTGCAGCACACTGCCTCAGCTCAAATACATGATCTCACCCCATTCATATCGCCATGGTGATGTGGGAAACTACCCCATGCTGGTACATGATTTCACCTGGTTCACATGATCTCATCTCGTTCACACCAACAGGATGTAGCAGAAAACTGCCCCTGGTTGGTGCCCCTGGCTGATATATTCTTAAGGATTGACAAGGAGAATCTACCAATAAAAATGCCGTTGCTATGCTGTTGCTATGTTATCTTTTGCTGCTTGGAAAACTGTATAAAGCAATAAACGCTGCGAAAGGCAGTGAGATATATTGGCATCCTGCTATGACTGGTCTCTGATTCCGACAGGGGGGGACATGATAGCAGTATTCCAGTACTGTATTTGAGGGGCTTCCACAAAGAAGATGGGGTCAACTTATTTTCCAGAGCACCAGAGGACAAGACAAGAAACAATGGATGGAAACTAATCAAGGAGAGAAGCAACTTGGAATTAAGGAGAAACTTCCTAACAGTGAGAACAATTAACCAGTGGAACGGCTTGCCTTCAGAAGTTGTAGGTGGTCCATCATTGGAGGTTTTTAAGAAGAGACTGGACAGCCACTTGTCTGAAATGGTATAGGATCTCCTGCTTGAGCAGGGGGTTAGACTAGAAGACCTCCAAGGTCCTTTCCAGCTGTATTCTGAATTGGAAATCACTACACTAGTTAAGTGAATCATGCAGTCATTAAGTGAATGCAATTTCCCCAGTGGATTTGGTTGTTGGAAGCTGGCTGGGAAGATCACAAAAGTGATCACGTGACCTGTAGATGCTGCAACCGCAGTAAATACTGTACATGCCAATTGCATGTCAAGCACCCGAATTTTAATCAGATGACCCTAGGGATGGTGCGACAGTGATAAGTCCAAGGAAAGGTTGCAAGTCACTTTCCCCTGTGCCATTGTAACTCTGAATGGTTGCTAAACAAATGGTTGTTAAGCCGAGAACTACATGTAACAAGGCATATACTGTATATCACAGCTGAAACAAGGTTGCAGATACCAGCTTTAGGGCTTCAAAATGAAAGCATCATCTACTGATTGGAGAAGAGGAACTTACTGTGTTTTCACATAACCCTGTCTCAGATGATGTTTGTTGCTTTTAAACTTGTTCATACATTATTTGGGGTTAGGTGTGAGCAGGAAGGTGGCCAAATTTCCACCAGATTTGTGGGTGGCTCTTTTTTGTTTCTGAGGGAGAAACCCTAATAGCAAAGGCAAGAAAAACCAAATGTACAGGTATAGTATAGGGGGTACCTTGCTCAACAGTAGTAACTGTGAGAGGGATCACGGAGTCCTAGTGGACAATCACTTAAATATGAGCCAGCAGTGTGCTGCAGCTGCCAAAAAAGCCAACACAGTGCTAGGCTGCATTAACAGAGGGATAGAATAAAGATCACGTGAAGTATTAATACCACTTTACAATGCCTTGGTAAGGCCACACTTGGAATACTGCATCCAGTTTTGGTCACCACGATGTAAAAAAGATGTTGAGACTCTAGAAAGAGTACAGAGAAGAGCAACAAAGATGATTAGGGGACTGGAGGCTAAAACATATAAGGAACGGTTGCTGGAATTGGG
>NW_015412054.1:0-1883 GCF_001527695.2 Protobothrops mucrosquamatus
TTTTATTTTATTTTATTTTATTTTATTTTATTTTATTTTATTTTATTTTATTTTATTTTATTTTATTTATTTTATTATTTTATTATTTTATTTTATTTTATTTTATTTATTATTTTTAAACATGTTGATCCATTTTATCCCAATGAGATTCTGGAAGGTGACCCAAAGAGTTTTGTGCACATTGAGTTGCTCAAAATAAAGACGGGCTATGAATCTAATCAACGAATATCAAAATACCTAGTCTTAATTTACACTGTCGTAAAAATTTGAGAACAGAAATAACGGCTGTCTCCCCTGTGAGACATAAAAAGGCCCAGGAAAGGGTGCAAATGAAGAACTTTTTGAATTAGCGTGGCTTAAGTGGACAGCATAGCTATTTTCGTTACATCCCAAGTAGATTTTTGAAGGTATCTGACCCTACTATAGGGAAACTGGCCTTGTCATCAATCACAAGAAAACCCATGTAATGAAGTTGTCTAGAAGCTCCATTATAAGCCAGGCCTCCTGAGAAACAGCATCAATCAGACTAAATCTTTTAAATACCTTAGGTCTGACTTCTCCGCTCAGACATCTTTGTACAGAATAAAGTGCCTAAAGTTTCAGAAATCCTCTTTTGTAACCACAACAGTGATCAGAATCTGCTGAGCAGAAGTTTGGACTAGAAGCCTTCTAAAGTCCTTTCTAGCTCTATTCTGATTGATTGATTGATTGATTGATTGATTGATTGATTCTGGGTTAAGGATCTAGTTGTCTAAAGTTTGTCCAGCTAAAGTAAAACTCAGTAAGGTAGAACACAATGATTTTGTTGTTCCTCCTTTTAGCTGACAAAACAACAGTACCATCACTGTAAAGTTTTGTGCATTCACCACTAAATCTGTCATGAGGTTGAGTAGTTACAACATGGTGCATTTTTGTCAAGGAAGGATGCATTGAATTTAATGTCCAACGTGTCTTTTGTGGTGTGTTTTTAGGATAATGGGCGGCAGCATGCGATCCCCGACTTTACATCAATTTTCACGACGGCCAAATGGAGTCTTTTCCTCCGGCGTTCGGTGTTCTTCAGAATCCAAAAAAGTAAAGTATTCATTCAAGCAAGCAATCAAGGTCAGAGGTACGGAGCTATTTGGTGGCTAAAAGTACTGTTTTTAGAAAGAGATCTGAGTGTTCCTTTCCTGATTATATCACTCTTCACATTTCAAATATTCAAATGGATGGCAAATGTTGTTGATGGGTGCTTTCAGTTGATTCAGACAAAGCTTTGCGGTGCCTCTGATACGTAATTTGTGCCTTAGGAAATGGATAGACTTTGAGACTTTGAGTTAGGTTAAATATTCCCATGATTAACCTTTGAAGTTAGCTGAGATGTAAAAGCTTTTTTTTTTTTTTAAGATGAAAGTTTTCTCTCCAATTCAGTTCTGGATCACTTCTCAGAATAACAGAGCTGAAAGGGACCTCAGAGGTCTTCTAGTCTTACCCCCCTGCTCAAGCAGGAGACCCCGTACCGTTCCAGACAAATGGCGGTCCAGACTCTTCTTAAAAAAACTCCAGCGATGGAGCACCTCACAACTTCTGGTGGCTGGCTGTTCCACTGGTTTATTGTTCTCATTGTCAGGAAATGTCTCCTTGGTTCTAGGTTGCTTCTCTCCTTGATAGGTTTCCATGGATTCCACAACCCCTGCCCCCAAATGGGTTATCAGAATAGTCATTCTACTCAGCAGCATGGCTACCTGTTTTCTCTGCTCGGTGATGATCAAAACGTGAAAATTCCTGATCTCCTCAAAAGAAATCAAGAGGAAAACTAATTTCCTTTCAGCTGGAAATTAGAAACACAGCATTTCTGTCTGCTTCTGGCCAGAATGAGCAAACTGAATGCAAAAGTGCCA
>NW_015412055.1:0-1883 GCF_001527695.2 Protobothrops mucrosquamatus
CTTGGCTGGAGCTAAAGAGAATTGTATTAGAATACAATATAGAAGTATATATCTCTATAGAAATATAGAAGCCACCTGGTTGATACACACCTAAATATCCAGAAACATTGTTTTCTTGTTATCCTTAAGAAATTGATGACATCCACTTTACTTCTTTCTTTTGCAAAAAGCCCAAAAGTCAATTTCTGTTCATTTTTTTTATTTTTGCAGAAAAAAAACATGAAAATAAAACAACATCTGAAATGTATATGGTCTTTCCTGCATTATAATTCTGATGACATGTTTCCACAATTGTCAGATTGCTTTTGGGAGCTGAAATCTGATGCTAACATTCAAAATTGAATTGAATTATTTGATTATATGAACTCATTAAAAGAGTAGGCAATTTGCTAAATACTTTTACTAGACATTTGTCAAGTATCTCCAGGTATTGTAGAATAACTGTTGGACCTTGTCCTTCATGCTGCAGGCTATTTAATATTCTTTAGAATTGGAAGATAAATACATAAATACATTTATTATAATTGCTCAATAAAATGAAAGAAAATCTGTAGGGAGAAATGAAGATATGCTTGTTCTAGTGTATTGCACCGAGAGCATCGACTTGAATTTATGACTTTTGAAATAACTTATTCATTCAATGATGACTGATATCATGGAGCCCCTCTTAGAGGGAGATGGGTGATTTAGAAATATGAAATATAAGTAAGTAAGTAAATAAATATCTGCTTGCATTGTTCAGTCTTTTGAAGCAACATTGTGGCTGTATCATTTATTGGCTTTCAATGATTACTAAAAGTTTCCTCAAGATGAAGATTCAAAGGATTTCAAATGAAGTCTCAAAGGATTTCAAACCATATAAGGTTTGTGTGGGATCCATGAGAAACTTCTAAGTCATACTTCCCAAGGTCACATAATATACCACAGCTTTCCCCCAGTTGTCGTTCTCAGATCGTTAGAACGTGTACATTTACATCTAGTTTGCACAGGAAAGGTGTCTTTGTAAGGAATTGTTTGAGTTCTATCTGGTTGGAGTCTTCCAGAATCTTGTGCATTTAGTAGAGCAGACATGCACGAGTAGAAACGAGCCTGTTATGAAGTTATAGAGACAGATGTCCAAAAGAACAAATAATATTTATTCAGGAAAATATATGCATTTCCTGAAAGCCTGTGTCTTTGAGCGTTCTATCTTTGGAGTGGGAGAAAGGAGAAGAAGTATCTTTTCTGTTCTTCCTGTAGCAAGCACAAACAAAGGAAGAACAATACTCTTCCAATCAGGGGAAGGCAGACCAATGGCAAGGAAAGCAACAAAGAGGGAACTCTCATGACCAATAGAATCAAAGTGCAAAGAAACAATACTTCTGACATTTTATCCCCAACAGTTTCTACAGGAAAGGTGTAAGCCTGGGTAGAAACTTCTTTCACTGTAGCCTCCTTCTCATTTCAACAAAAGACCACCTCTTATTACTGCCCTTTTTGAGTGAACGAATGACTTCTTTTATTATGGCCTTTGGCCAATCAAGCCTATTTTAACAGGGAATTCCAAACACATTTGAGTGCCAATGTGGTCTAGGGGTTAAGGCATTGGTCTTGTTCTGGGAAGACCCATCTTCAAGTTCAGCCTCAGCTTTGGAGCAGTCACTTTCCCTCACTGAGCTTATTTCACAGGGTGATTGTGAGAAAGAATTGAGGGGAGGCGGGGACCCCCTGGAGGGGAGGGCCGAGGATTTTGTACAGTACCTGTATGATAAAGTCGCTCGGATCCGGGAAGGCTTGGACTCTGACTGGCTGGCCCAGGGGGAGGAGACGGGACCAGGTCTTGAGACGGTTGTGTGGGAGGAGTTTGACTCTGTTGCTCCCGAGGACGTGGACAGGGTCTTGGG
>NW_015412056.1:0-1882 GCF_001527695.2 Protobothrops mucrosquamatus
TTCTCATGATTTTCTAGCTAATATTATGGCAAAATAATGTCACATCGTTTATCCTTTCTTTAATTTACGAACTACTCTTCAGTATTATGTTATATAGAACGCTGAAATACAAACTTGGGTTATTTTTCCTAAGATGATTGAGAGTGAGTACTATAAACTGAGGGCAAAGTTAAAATTTGCTATTTACAGTATTTTTTTTTAGTATAAAACTGTGTTTCTCAACCTTAGCAACTTTAAGATACCCATGCTGGCTGGAGAATTCTGGGAGTTGAAGCCCACACATCTTAAATTTGTCAAGGTTAAAATACATTGGTATAAGGAACGGTGAGAGACAGCCCTTCATTTATGTAGATGTACATTTGCTATAGTAGTTAGCAGACAGAATATATACTCTTGCTTCTTCATTGTTAGTCATTAAGAGAAACAAAAGAAAAGAGTAGAAAGTGTTGAATAAATACTGGTGGAATACAATAAGAAAGAAACTGCAACTCTTCAAGCTTTGTTTATATATTTCAAGTTCAAACCTATTGAACTTGCACTTCTAGAGGTCTCAGTAAACATAGATTTGATACTTTTGTTGTATTTTAACTTTCTGATTTCTTTCTTTTATTTCATCCACAGGCTGCAACCAAATGAAAGAGCCATATGGCTTTATTACGAAAAAGTAAGACATCTTCAGGGAAAAAAAAATAGTGTAATTTAAAGGCCTATATCTTTTTTTGCTCTCAGGGATTTTTATTTTGCAAACATATAATGGGCACTCTTGTAAAATGGCTGTGGGAAGGGAACTTTCCTGTCCACAGGTTTCCATTGAGGGTAGAACCAGTTATAAAATACAGATGTACCAAAATGTTGTCTTCTCTAGCACACACACACCCTTCATAAAATGCACAGTCCTACATTTCTGAACCTTTGTAGTGTAAAAGAAATGCACTTACAACCAATATGCTGGGGTGCCCAATCCAATACATATAATTGGAGCCAGAAACATTTTTGGAAATGAAAATAATGTTTTATGCACTACATTAGCAGTAGCACTTAGACTTATATGCCACTTCACAGTGCTTTCCAGCCCTGTCTAAGAGGTTTACAGAGTCAGCATATTGCTTCCAACAATTTGGGTCCTCATTTTACCGACCTCAGAAGGATGGAAGGTTGAGTTAACCTTGAGCCGGTGAGGATCGAACTGCTGGTAGTCGGCAGAGTTAGCCTGCAATACTGCATTCTAACCACTGTGCTACCAAGGCTAGTGATCCTTAGGTTCATGCTTAAACTTGATGTTTTCAGAGGAACTCAATGCTTCCATGCAAAGTGGTAGAAATGAGTAGTTGCAGTTTACATACATGGTTGCTGTAATTGGTAACTAAACATTAGAAGGGAGAACATAGAGTCATCTGCAGAAAAGAAAGCAAGATAAGTCTAATGTTATATGACAAAGAGCAAAGATCAGATGCCCTTAGATGTTACTCCATTACTATTGTGAAACTTTTGAAGGCATGTTCTTGATCACTAGTAAGAAGCTTCTGCCTTCTTACAGGTAGTCCTCGATTTATGACCAGTTGCTTAATGACTGTGCGAAGTTATGATGGACCCCCCACCCCAAAGCGACTTATGATCCAGTTTTGAAATTCTGACATGGGGCCATTTTGTAATGGGCCCCATGATCACATGACAATGGTTTATGTGATTTTACCAGAAACTTGTATTTACTGACAAAAACAGGCCCATTGCAAACAATGGGTTTGCTTAATGACTGCCACATTCACTTAATGAACACAGCAAAAGGTTGCAAAACTGGGTCCAGTCATGACCTGGTTTACACCTGTCACAACTTACATCCAAAATTAACAGGCTCAATTACAGTCATAATTTGTGGGCTATT
>NW_015412057.1:0-1882 GCF_001527695.2 Protobothrops mucrosquamatus
TCTCCATAGTGCTGATGGGTGTTGAAGTCTAAAGTATGTGGGAAGGTTGTCTACACTATAAACATTTAAAGGAAGCAGACAAGAAAGCTTAATTCATCTTGTAACTTTGCCTGGAAATGTGAAAACTGTTAAGAAATCCTGATCTCTGTGAGCTAGTTGGGAACTTCTGGGAGTTAAAAGTCCACCTATCTTAAAGATGTTGAGGTTGAAAAACACTAACTTAAAAGTTTTTCAAGAAAAATTAAGCTTTCTTTTGTACAAAAATCTAGTTTTAACAAAGAATTAGGGGGATTATTGCTTGTACTTAATTCATTTTTTGGGGCCTGAAGTAATACCTTCTTGCACTATATTGTTTTGCTTCCAAATGTAAGCTTCTGAACATGTCATGTCCATGAACCCAAGCTCCAGTTTTCATAAATAGCTTTGACCGCTGAATATCCTCCAGTGATGGTGAGTCTATGGCTGAATTAGAAATATTTTTCCACATTGTTCATCATCTGAACAATGTCCTTTTTGTTCATCATCTGAACAATGTTCATCATTGTTCATCATCTGAACAATGTCCTTTTTCAGCTACTGCTTGAAATACACCTTGAAATACTTAGGTTTTATTCCCAGTTCCAAATCCTCAACCTTCTCAACAGTATGCCCATGTGCCATGCAGGCATTCACATACGAGCATCTGTATACACACACATATCGTTGTAGCCAGTAGCATTGCTGCAAAACATGTGTCTGGGATGCACATTCAGCCTCAGCAATGGGACTTTGCTGCAGTCATGAAATGTTCCATCTCATTATTCTTACTCAATACTGCTTGCTCATTCTGTTATTCTTGGAAGACTGTGGCACTGATCTCAAGGCCTCCTACTTCCTTTCCTAAGGAGACCCTCAGTGAAGAATAGTATGCAACCTGTCAGGATGTCAGTTGTTTGAGAATCAGCTTCCTCAAACCAACCCCCCATTGAGGAAAAAGATGGCACCATGCCCTGCCTGCTTTGCACATTTTAAACACACTAAGTCTCCAGTGCCTTATTTATTCATTAGTCTATTATCAACAAGTAAGCAGCTTTCTAAATGAGAACATTTAGAGGAAAAGAAGGGGGGAAACTATTTACCAAAGCACCAGAAGACAAGACAAGAACCAATGGGTGGAAACTAATCAAGGAAAGAAGCAACCTAGAATTAAGGAGAAATTTCCTTACGGTGAGAACAATTAACCAGTGGACCAGCTTGCCTTCAGTAGTTGTGGTTGCTCCATCACTAGAAGTTTTCAAGAAGAGACTGGACAGCAATTTGTCTGAAATGGTATAGAACCTCCTGTTCATACAGAGAATTGGACTAGATGATCTCCAAGGTTCCTTCCAACTCTGTTCTATGTTCTTTTCCATCCTTAAAAATACATCTTAAAGAAGGTAATGTATATATGAAAGTAGAAACAAAAGAGATCAGTTTGCCCCTCTTGCTCTCAGTTGCTTCACTATTTATGTTTTGAAGAAGACTTTGCCCAATAACCCTTGACTTACTGACTTCCACATTCAGAATTGTGCAAAGAGAAGCTGCATGGGAAAAGGTTCTCTGTTGCCCAGAGTTGATGTGAGGGCATGAAAGTCAATGAAGAAAATGGAACTGGCATATTTTTCCTCATTAGAAAAATTAAGAACAAGTAGCTTAATTTTTGTATCTTTTGATTAGGCAATTCATGTTTCTCCCATTACCTCTTTTCATTCCCATCCAGATGATTAGGCAACTAAAAAAATATTTAATGAAATTTTGTTAAGCCTCAAAAAGATATTACCCAACTGTGGCTTTGAAGAAAGCTATTTCCTTCCCATTTGTCTACTTTTGCAACAAAAATGTTAAATTTGACTATGCTTTGATC
>NW_015412058.1:0-1882 GCF_001527695.2 Protobothrops mucrosquamatus
GGGAGGGAGAGAGGGAGGGAGAGGGAGGGAGAGGGAGAGGGAGAGAGAGACCTACCAGATGAAGGTCACCCGGCTGGCAGATCTAGAACTCACCATCTCTTGCGGTTCTGCTATATCCACAGATTAATGTAGGCTGCTCCTGTTTTAGCCAACTTGAATACATATAGTCCTCACCGCACAATCATTCATTTTGCAACCGTTTGAAGTTACAAAGACACTGAAAAGATGACTTTACAACTGGTCCAAGCACTTACGACCGTCGCAGCATCCTCAATCACGTGATTCAAAATTCAGGCGCTTGGCAACCAAGGCATAATTACAATGGTTGAAGTATCCCCGGTATCATGTGATCTCCCAACCAGCTTCCAAAGCTTACAAATATTCCTTCCACTTAAAACTTTTGATCCTTTTGGTCCCAAAATTCAGAACTTTAAAGTTGAAAACAGAAAATAGGTTTTTCCCTCCCCCCTTTAGATCTGGAAGCATTTAAAAAAAGGATTTTCCCCCCATCCTAATTTTATATCTCCTAAAGAGACTGATGGGAAGAGATTGTGACACGTGAAGGTAAGGGCAGGAGAAATGAAAATGTGTATCAAAACCAGCAATGTCTCTCCTCTCATAATATTTTCAAACCTCTTAAAAGTGATTGTCTGCTGCCCTGTCTAAATGTCTTCTTAAGCCATGAGGACTAGAACGCCTATTATTCTGACTTAACTGGAAAATCTAGCATTACCAAATGAACTGGATTCCATCTTGCCCCTAAATCCAAGCAATCAGGGTGTGTTTTTTTTTCCTCCCCAGTCCACAGTCAACAGGCTTTTCTGTTTCAACTCCTTGATCATTCTGACAACAGAAAAGTCTTTTCCTTGAATCTCTTCTAAATCTACTCAATTTCTACAACTTAAGCCTCTGGTTTATCCTTCATACTCGGGGTGCATTAATAGTATTGTAGCAAGTCCTCATAAAATCAAGACTTCTCATTTACATAACCAGGCTAATGTCAAAAATCCATTCAAATCCATGTTCATCGCTGGTTGCCTCGCAAGCTGATTAAATGTCTGCTTTGTCTAACCTCTCAAATCATAATAGTAGTTTTTTTGTGTGGAAGGAGTTCTCTCTCTCTCTCTCTCTCTCTCTCTCTCTCTCTCTCTCTTACTAATCACCAAGTTAAGTGTTTTATGAAGTTTGGTGTTCTATGCTGTGGCTTCCACTGGCAGGAGAAAATGCTTCCTATTAAAGACAACAGAGCCACTGTGGTGTAATAATTAAGGCACCAGGCTAGAAACCAGGTGATGGTGAATTCTAGTCCTGTCTTGGGCTAGACCAGGGTAGGCAACCTTGGCTCTTTTATGACTCGTGGATTTCAACTCCCAGAATTCCTGAGTCAGCTATGCTGAGGAGAAAGGGAGAGGTTTCCAAGCTGAGCCATGCTGGCTCAGGAATTCTGGGAGTTGAAGTCCACGAGTTATAAAAGAGCCAAGGTTGCCTACCCCTGGCCTCTAGACTAAGCCAACTGGTTGACCTTAAGTCCATCTCTCCCTCTCTCCCTCTCTCCCTCTGTAGGAAGGAGACAAGGACAAACCATTTTCAAAATCTTGCTAGGAAAACTTCAGGGACTTCTCCAGGCATTCGTGAAGAGTCAGCACTAATTTGATCACAGAGATACAAAAAAGAAAAAAAAACCAAAGGAAAAATATTCAGTGTCCAACAGTGAACTTGGGATGGAGAAGATTCCAATTTTACTCTCCAGTGGTGATGAGAGGATTATTCTTTAATGTGGATTCTCTTTATTGGGCTAACCACTTGGGGTCAAAATATATAGGCTCCATTCCAGCAATCTTGGTAGCTTGGATATACAGAGATAATGGAAAAAGAGTATCCA
>NW_015412059.1:0-1882 GCF_001527695.2 Protobothrops mucrosquamatus
TGAACACATCGGCAAAGGACGTCAGCTCAGGAGGCAAGGAGTCGGCTGGGGTGGAGACGTCCTGGCCGGCACAGGTGTGACGGTGGTGATCAACACACTGCAGGCTCGGGAACGAGATGGCGTTTCACGACCATGCCACCTGAGGGTCGTGAGCCCGAAGCCAGGCCATCCCCAGGACCAAGGGAAAATGCAAGTCCGCTGCCACGTAAAACTGAATCGCCTCCTCATGGGCCCCAATGGCGAGGCACAACGGCTGAGTAGCGAATTTGATGGGCCCCGCCACAAGCTCCCGCCCATCAATAGTCTCGACTCTCAACGGAGGGTCCACTGGAACCAGGGGGACCTTGAAATGGACCACAAAGGCCTGGTCCATAAAGTTCGACGTGGCCCCCGAGTCAACCAGCGCATGTGCCTGGAGCCCCTCCGACCGGTTGGCCAACAACACCTGGGTGTCCAGAATCAGGTGCCGAGGGGGCTCATAGTCCACAGCCGCCGACTCCGGTGGGACATGTGCATGTGCCTGACCCAGGGTTTCCCCTAGGCCAGGCCTGGTCCGTTTCCCGGCTGATCACGCCGAGACTCCGGAACAGGCTTGAGCGCCCCACTCCGCTTCCTGGGACATGAGGCGGCAAAATGTCCAGCCTCACCGCAATAGAGGCACAATCCCCCTTGGCGGCGCTGCATCCGCTCCTGGGCTGTCAGATGAGATCGCGCGGCTCCGAGCTTCATGGGCTCCTCACCCGTTGCCACAAAGCGTGGGGCAGTCCGGGGTCCTGTCGGTGCGCAACGCAGGGGTGCCGCCGCTGGCAGTGGTTCTGGCAGGGATCGACGAGGCCGTCGCCGTTGAAGGCGGGCGTCGATACGCAGGCACTGGAGCACCAAAGCGTCAAGGGTCGGGGGCACCTCCAGTCGAACCAACTCATCCTGCAGGTCATTGGAGAGGCTGTCCTGGAAGGCATCCATCAACGCCGCCTCATTCCAGGCTGAGTCCTGGCCGAGAAGGCGGAACTCCGCAATATATTCCTGCAAGGCGCGCTTCCCTTGACGGAGGTCCTTAATGCGCCTTGCTGCCATCTGCACGCGAAGGGGGTCTTCATACATAACGCGCAGGTGTTGCAGAAAGCCCTGGTAATCGAGGAGCAATGGACTGTTTTGCAACAGCAAGGGCATGGCCCATCGGGCGGCAGAGCCAGAAAGGTAGCTGATCACAAACGCCACCCGAGCCCGATCATCCGGAAAATCCTCCGGCCTCATTGCCATAAATAGTTGGCATTGTCCCAGGAAGGCCGGGAACTGCTCCGTCTGACCAGAAAAACTGTCTGGCACCTTCACAGGGCATCTTGAGCGAGGGGGAAGAGGAGGAGGGGGAGGGGGGGAGGAGCAGCAGGAGCATTAGCCAAAGCAAGTTGAGCCGTTAAATGGCCTACTTGCTGTTGCAACAGCTGATTAGCATCCATCAGCTGTTGAGCTTCTCTGCGCATGCCTGAAAGATGGCGGACGCCTGTCTCGTAGCTCCGCTGTAGTGGAGCCGAAAATGGGCAGAGGGGGGGCCTTGGAGACCCCCGAAGATTTAGAAGACCTGTCTGTCCCCAGGTCGACCTCCCTGGTGAGTTTCCCGGGAGCGTGAGGGGTCGTAGCCAACCGGGCAGCCGTTTGTCGGCCTGCTCGGCCTTTTCATCTTCGGCAGCCTCGGCGGCCGCGGCGGGGGCCTCGGCGGCGGTCTGGGCGGCCTCGGCGGCCTCGGCGGTGGACTCGGTGGCCTCGGCGGCTTCGGCGGCGGTGGTGGCGGCCTCGGCGGGGACGTAAGAGCGTGGAGCCGACCGGGCAGCCGTTTGTCAGCCTGCTTGGCCTTTTCATCTTCGGCGGCCTCGGCGGCCGCGGC
>NW_015412060.1:0-1882 GCF_001527695.2 Protobothrops mucrosquamatus
ATGTAAAATGCAACTTCTTTTTCATGTAGTGTGTATATAGAATGTGTCCTAGCTGGAAGAATATTTTACTCAACTGCAAATAGGAAGGGGTCATAGAAAAACAATGAGTTATTTTGATGATGGTGGCTCTTCCTTAATGACTCTTTTTTTTTTTACACACATTTATGGTTCTTTCAGGCAGACAACAGCATCTGTATTTCTTCTTGAGGAATTAGGCTGGAGGACTGAAAAATGAAAGAAATGTAAAAAGAACTGAAGGAGAAGATGTGGCAAAATATATTATGAGACAATATGACCGTGACCATCATCTACAAAATTCTTTGTTCTCCACTCTGATATCAAAGGATGTTTGTTGCTTTAGTGGTTTAACCTATAATAAGTGTATTTACATCTATGGATCAGGCAACACATTTCTTAGTATTTAATTGACCTATAACCTCAAGAGAAATAAGTTATTTGAAAGGGTAGGCACAGGAAAAAGGTACGGCATCATTCTCAAGTCAGTCTTATCATGTCATATTAATAACTAACTGATAATAAAGGGCAGGTATACATACATAACCTTAAACACTTTTTATTTTTATTTTATTATTACTACCACAGACTAACATTTCTTTTTAAAACAGACATTTTTCAGCTTATTCTGAACTCAGAATATTGCCAACATTCAATGTGCAGTTATGGTATATGATATTCCTAAAAGGTAAACCAATGGACAACTGCAATTAAAAAGAATTGCAGAAGGAAGTAGGAGAGAATCAAAAGAGATTTTTTTAAAATAATAAAGATTTTACTTTTGCTCCACAGTAAAATATATATATATATATATATATATATCTGCTATTAAAATAGCGCTCCCATCCTAGTTCTCCTTTTATGGGATCAGGATGCATAGGGCTCTTTCTGTAATTGCTTCTTGTAAATGATCTTTGCTCTATAACACTTTACAGTAAACCACTTTCCTTTTGCCATCTGTTATCCAGTTGTTTTAACTGGGTTTCCAGTATTTGCATCAGTCATTTACAAGAACCTTTATAACTCCCTGCAAGAAAAGGAAATAATTGAAACCCCTTCCTCTCATACTTTTTTGCTTTAGATTTAGGATACTAACTGTTAAAATACAGAGTATGGGAAACCCATGGTAAGCTTATGAAGTCTCCATTTATACTTGTTATCATCTATAAACTGTGCCTATAAACTATCATCTATAAATCTTGTCTAAAATGCTGGTTTTTCCGCTATTTGTTTTTTTATGTATACTTTAAAATTTTATGTATACTTTAAAATAAAAAAAATCAGTGTTTTTTTAAAGTTAAAAGATGATAAATGGAAAAAGTCTGAAAAAACAAAACTCAGAAAAGAAAAAGAGTAAACGTGCAAGAAAGAAAGAGGACAGAGTACTGCTATTTGAAACATTTTAATAAACTGCATTGTATCAAGTTAGACCATTGGTCCACTTTTTCTAATATTGTTGGTTCTGATTGGCAGCAATTCTTCAGGCATGATTTGCAGAGTAACTTGCACGTTAATTCAGAAGTAAGTCCACCTGAGTTCATAGGGGCTTCCTCCTAAGTTTAATGTTGGAATCATAATAGCATTTAACTTAGAATAATTCCAGCTGAGCTTATGAGGTTTGAAACTCTAGATTTTAATTAAGACAATACAAAAATATTAAGTTATGGCTACTGTTAGATCGCGCAGGCAGTAAGACACGAGTCGAGTGACAGTCAGCTCTTGGTTTATTGGCAAGGCATAAGGTAAATCCGGACTGGCTCTCTGGGCCAGGGGAGCCCTCTTTTATGGGATTCCCCTGGCTTGTAATCACACAATTCCATTGGCTGGCAAGACCCTGTTGCTAGTTAGCCAACCAGCAACGGGCATG
>NW_015412061.1:0-1882 GCF_001527695.2 Protobothrops mucrosquamatus
TCTCTCTCTCTCTCTCTCTCTCTCTCTCTCTCTCTCTCTCTCTCTCTCTCTCTCTCCCTCCCTCCCTCCCTCCCTCCCTCCCTCTCTCTCTAGCCCACAACAGACTGCTGTGAGGCTAGAAGTGTTATAACTGCAGGAAGAGAGAAATCTAACATCCCATTTGGAACTCTTTGCAGACAGGATAGGATTTTTTTAAAATAATAATAACGTAATCAATATATCTGCCTTCACCCTTCACCGTTATCTTTTCACTGTCTGCTCCACTGCATCCCACAATTCTGCTAGTTGTACCGTAGCATAACATTGTACAGTGGGCTGCCTTCTGTTATATTGCAGACACCCAACTGATAACAACTTCTTCTGCAAGCTAATGCTTTCACACCTTATACTGTGTCATATTTTGATGCATCCCCTCCCCAGCTCACAGATCCAGGAGCTTGAAGACAACACAATACCCAGAAAAAGGCATGGAGGCTTTGTCATAAGAGCCTGTCTCGTTTCTGTGCCTGCCAAGCCTTGTCCCCGTGTCTTCCTTTCCTGAAAACTACCAAGCAATAATTACCGGCCAATTAGCTTGTTAAATGTGGCTTCCTTTTAAAAGTACCGCTTTGTTGCTACCTGAGGCTGTCCCATGCCACGACAGGAATCTGTGCCAATTAACTGAAGTCCTTAAAAGAGAGCAGCTAGAAAGAGAGCTTTTTCAAAATGGAAAATGATGGGGCATGTGTGTGAGAGAGTTTTAAAAAAAAAAAGGCCTGCAGTTAAAGTTCTAGTGAAATTTATCCTCATTAATATGGAAAAGCACATTGCTCTTTACAAGTCTGAAGTTGTGAAGTTAGGCTTCAATCTTGCAGCCCTGGGATTTGGGTGAGGACCTCTCCCTCTGAGGTTGGCAAGGGGTCCCTTCAGAGGAGGAGATAGAATCGCCTCCATCCGAGAGCCAAAAACTCATAGCAGATGCCTCTACAGTCAATACATTATTGGAAAGGGGAGAAATGACCCCCTCTCCCCAAATTAGGAGAAGATTCCACCTCTATCCCATTCGCTTATTGGTCCCTTTTTATTTAATCCCTTGTTAATTGTTCGTGTTTTAATTTTAAAGCAAAATGTTTTTAAGGCTTTCATTGTTTTATATTGTGCTTTTAGGATGTTATATAAGCTGTCCAGAGTCACTGGACAGGGAGATAGGCAGCTTATTAAACAAACAAACAAACAAACAAATAAAAATATTCTTCTGAAGATAAGAAGGGATCTGATTTGGTTTTGTTTTGTGTTTTTTAACCCAGTGGGCCAGCTTCCAGAACAAATGCAGTAAATGAACAGTATAGTATTGAGGTGTCTCTCCCTGAGCAGATACTCAACACACCACATAGCTTTCAACACCAGTCATAGCTCACGCATAACACTTTCACACCCTCAAATTACTAATTCTCTCCCTCCCTAAGTAAGCAGAAGAAAGACACCTTTTCATTAAACCATATGGTAATCCACCAGAGATATCATATTAGTCCCTACAACTTCTTTTCGTCCACACCTGCTCTAAATCCTGGGTTGCGATATTTTGTTTGTTTTCAGTGCTCTAAATGACTTGGAACAAAAGCGTCTAAATGACCATCTGCTTCCTCATGAATCCATCCATTCATCCTGTAAGAACAGGTAAAGCAGTCTTCCCCCTAGCTGGCGTCTTCCGGGTGTGTTAGGATTACAGTTCCCATTCTGGATGGGGAATTCTGGGAATTGCAACCTTAATAAAACCGAAGGGTGTCACGTTGGGGAAATACGGATTAGAAAAGCAGGTTCCGCCCATTTCCTTGAAGCCAGGCTAGTAACCATGTGGAAATGGACCTTTCCCACAGCTGCTAGTTTTGTGAAACGTCTTCCT
>NW_015412062.1:0-1882 GCF_001527695.2 Protobothrops mucrosquamatus
TAGTATTATTACCAACCTGTATAAATGGAGACTTCAGAATCAGACATGTATTTCTTGGTGGATGTGATTCACAAAAACTCCAAAAATTACCTATGAGTAATTTTAATGTACCAGAAGGAAGGAAATAATCATGTAAACAGTATTTGTGTTATCATTTTAATTCATTTGAAATTAATTCATATGTAAGGGCTTTTTTATGGCTTTCATCATCAGGCATTAGGTCCTGGATATTAATGAAACCTCATATGTCTGTTGTTGTTATGAGTTGTTCTGAGTCACCTTGTTATAGTAAAATGATTATTGTAATTGAATTATGTATTGTTTTATATGGTTGGTTTTCTTAATATGATTTTAATGTATTTGTTGTAAGCCCAGAGATATTTGTTTAAACTGGATGAACATATAAACTTTCCAAATAAATAAATGTTTGCTCTTCCTTCTCCTAGTATATGGAAGGCAACATGACAGGCCACTCAAAAGTAAAATGTGGCCTCTAGTCTAAAAAAATGATGTGTGGCTAAAAAAGTTATTTCCAAATCTAAAATTATTTGCCTGATAGGGGGGAGAATTTATTTATTTATTTATTTATTTATTCATTTATTCATTTATTCATTTATTCATTTATTCATTTATTCATTTATTCATTTATTTATTTATTTATTTATTTATTTATTTATTTATTTATTTATTTATTTATTTATTTATTTATTTAAATGTATGAATAAATTGTATAGTATAGTATTTTCTAAGAAAACCATTGCATAACACACCAACTGAGAAACCATTGTTTTACTGATGTATCCAAAGAAATATTGTGTGTTAAACAAGAAAGCAAAGACTGAGGTTTAAGAATCTTGTACCATGGCATAGACGGCTTTATACATCTAAAGAACATTTTAAATTCAGTCTAGAAATGGCCGGTGTGACTTGCATGGTTTTGGCTTAACAATCATGGAATGCCTAGTATGAAATAGTAGGGATGTACAAATTAGCCAAAAATAGATCATATTATCATTAACTGGTTAGGTAGTGTGCTGATTGACTGGGGAATGCTGGGAGATTAAGTCCACACATCTTAACACTGCCCGATTTGAGAAACATTGATCTAAATGACAGCATTTAGAAGGGATTTCCCACTGAGAAAATTTCACTTCCTCTCTCCAGTAGCCATGTTGTACCCAAGTGACTAAGAGGCTAGTAAGTTGACTGATAGCTCTGCAGCATCTTTCAAACGCTGATGAAGTCACTGGAGAAGATAAGTACAGACAGGTTGTGGAAGCAGACTTTGGCAATGGAGTTGGTGGAAGTAAGTTGGCAGAGGCAGTTTGACACAGAGAGGAAGTGCGATTCAGAGTTGAGTAATTGCCCCAAGTATTCAGGCAGACAGGCATTTATTGGCAAAGGCAGGCAGGTGGTAGAAATGGCTGACTTTGGCTGAAACTTGCAAGAAGAAAAACAAGGGTACATGTATGCATTCATTAGAACTATTGCAGATTTCCACTTTGTCCGGCTCAGCTGGATTGTCATGGAATTGAGTGAAGAGACTGAGGCACGCTGACAGATGTAAGCTTTGGGGACTGAGCTGATTGATTGAGACAGGCCATAGAGAAAATAAATGGCACAGAAAAAGTGGCATTTGCAGCTTTAGTCCACAGCCTTAAAAGTAGTAAATGTTTATTGTGGCAATTCACTCAGTGCTGACAAATGGAAATCGGTGCAGACAGGTTTGACGCAAGACTGCATAATGATCAGCTTTTAGCCTACATTCAGAAAATGGAAGGCTGACCTGGACTGCCATTTACTGTATCTTAGTGTGACCAACCAAAAGTTGAAGCTAAGTCTAGTGCCAAAAAGACAAGCAGAGATTTGTGAGTTACTTAAA
>NW_015412063.1:0-1882 GCF_001527695.2 Protobothrops mucrosquamatus
CAGTGCAGATTCATTGGTGGCCAACACTTCATTAGGGAACTTGGATGTTGAAGAGATTGTGTCCTATTCAAGTTGTCTTTTGCTTCTTGTTTAACAGTACTTTTGGAGTATTCATTTCACTGAGAATGCACAGTACAACAGTCACACATGAATGAAAGGAAATGAAGTGCATGGATTTGTTTAATTTATGTTTATTGCTATATATCAATCCATGTTTTCTGGGCAGCATACGGATTTGAGAATAAAATAAGCTACTTAAAATGTGGTACAGTAAAACGGTGCAGAAAAATAAAACTCTGCCATAAACATTTGTTAATATATGATGCGATAAGATAAGTTCAGTTAAGTGAAATTTGAACGTTCTCACCCAAACTCTGCAGTAATTTTAAAATCTGTAATTTCTGTAGGGCTTCACTTTTGTTCTTCTTTTGCTAATTTCAAAAGATGGGGGTTGGTGATGTCAAAGCTTCACCAAGCCTACTGGTTTTTTTTATATGTCCACTAGTGATACTATTGTCGTGAAACCGCAGTCTTGCAAGTGAAATTTTAGCCAAAATTAAGGCAGATATCAATTTTAAAAAATTAATGCAGAATAAAACATCTTTAAGTGAATAAATTTAAGAAATAAGAGATCCACAGATTGTAGAAATAAGATAGAATTGGAGCAGATTTTGTCATAATTCCCCTCAACAATATTCTGGATGCTAAATGTGGGAACTGCTTAGCAAGAAGATCTTAAGAATGGAGAGCTTGGCAAAAGATCACATAGAGATAATATAATATAAATCCACAATGGGACACTAGGAGAAAATAAATGTTGCATGACAATAGATTCTTGTTCAGTGCTCTTAATGATATACTTTGAATTGGATCAGAAAGAAATAAATGAATTTATAACCTATTATTTACCAGGGGATAGTTTTTAGAGAACAATAGTTTTTAGAGAACAATCATAATGATCGTTGTGCAAAAAGAAGAATATGAGGATTGTGAAAAGAATAAAGGGTTGGGCTTCTGGAGAAAGAATGAAGGAATGAAGATGACCACACAAAACGTAGAACAAATGACAGTAAAGATTGGAGATCTGGCAAGTGACCAACTCTTTCAATCTCTCTGGACAAAGGAAAGTATGTGAAATCATCCACAAGTGCTCCAGACAGTTGTTTCTCCAGAGGCGATGACAAGATAGTGTTCTCCAATGAGTTTCAAGCAGTGGGAGATGATCTTTAATAATAATAATAATAATAATAATAATAATAATAATAATAATAATAATAATAATAATAATAATAATAATAATAATAATAATAATAAAGTTGGAAGGGACCTTGGAGGTCATCTAGTCCAACCCCCTGCTCAGGCAGGAAACCCTATATCATTTCGGACAAATGGCTGTCCAGTCTCTTCTTAAAAACTTCCAGTGTTGGAGCATTTACCGCTTCTGGAGGCAAACTGCAGTCTATGTCTTTGAAAGGACAATAACCGTACACACTTATTTTTCTAATCACATCCAGAAATTGCTTATTAACTACTTTTCAGCTGTTAGAAACTTTTTGATCAAGTGGAAGATCAAAGAGATTCCTGACAAACCTAGCAGACAACTTTGTCTTCCAAAAAGTAGAGAAGGGAACTAGGGGATTAGCCATTTTGGATCTAATTCTCACTAACAGAGATGAAATGATAGAAGGTGTTGAAGCCATAGGAACCCTGGGAGGAAGTGATCATGCAATATTGGAATTCAACATTATGGAAGCACAAGCAACAGAACACAGTCAAACTAGAGTCTTCGACTTCAAGAGAGCTAATTTCAATAAACTTAGAGAGGGTTTGGGAAGGATTCCATCGATGAGAATCCTCCAGGGGAAAACAACTCAAGAGGCTT
>NW_015412064.1:0-1882 GCF_001527695.2 Protobothrops mucrosquamatus
CAGTTTGCCCTGATGAAGCCGGGAGGACCCGGCGAAAGCTCGGCGTTTTATATTTATTAAACCTTTTTATGGTTTCATAATTCTCCTGGTGGGCTCACTTTTTTAAGTGCTATCAGTCATATATATATATATATATATATATATATATATATATATATATATATATATATATATATATATATATATATATATATATATACACATACATACATATATCAATAATAGATAATATATACATATTCATCATGGCATATCAATCTACTTTCCTTTCTTTATTCAGATCTATTAAAAAATTTTTCATCATTTCACAATCCTAATAGATTTACAGACTGTTTAAAAACCTGCAGCATCCATTCCTGCTTCCAAATTTGACTGCATGTGCTTTATTTTGGTCACCAAAGTTTCACGCCACTTTTACACTCTAAGGATATTTAAAATTTAGTAATAAAAGCAAACAAATAAAGGGAGAAAAATGATAGACATAAAAATCTACAAACGCCCCATTACGACTGTAAACACTTGGATCCAAAACAACATTAACCATCATGCCAAAAATTAATGTATAAAATCATGCAAACCATGAATCATGCAAACGAAAAATAAAGGCAGATGTCAGAAATTATAGGCATAAAAGGTTTTCAGATGTAATCTGGTTGGCGGTTGATAATATTGACAGAATGGCTTATCGAATCTAGAGAAATTAAAACATGTGTCTATGTTTTTCTCCCTCTCTCTCTCTCTCAATTGTGATACCTCTTTCCAGAATTAAACAATGTCATCTCATAACAGAACTCTCATTAGGACAAAGATACTTCTTAAACCACAACCCATCTGACATGATTTGATTTCCAGACTGGCAGATTTCCAAAGATTTTCAAAGAAAGCAGATCTAAAATTGGCAAATTAAATATCTTTTCTTTCTAGCCGCTCAAAGGCTTCGTGGTTGCTATACAAGCGGATTGTCAATATCGAACTAATAACCCAATTATCATTTTACACTGCTATTTGTTGTAGCTTCCACTCTCCTTAGTATCAAAACAGTGCATACCAAACAAGACAGCAAGTTTCTGTTGCTGTCTACACAGGTAGTCCTCGACTTACGACCACAACTGACCCCAAAATTTCCCTTGCTCAGCGAAACATGCGTTAAGTGAATTTTGTCCCATTTTACAATCTTTCTTGCCACAGTTGTTAAGTGGAATTGTTAAGTTAGTAACACAATTGTGAAGTGAAATCTGACTTCCCCTGTTGATTCTGCTTGTCAGAAGGTCGTAAAAGGGGATCACGTGACCCCGGGACTCTGCAACCGTCATAAATACGATTCAGTTGCCAAGTGTCCAAATTTTGATCACATGATCATGGGAATGCCGCAATGGTTGTAAGTGTGAAAAATGGTCATAAGTCACTTTCCCCCCCCCCCAAAGTTGTAACTTTGAACAGTCACTAAATGAACTGTTATAAGTCGAGGACTACTGTATCTTAGGACAGCACATCCAGTGTCTGAATATCTAAACCGGGGGTCTTCAAACCTGGCCCTTTTATGACTTGCGGACTTCAACTCCCAGAATTCCTCAGCCAGGCACGCTGGCTGAGGAATTCTGGGAGTTGAAGTCCGCAAGTCATGAAGGGGCCATAGTTCCCCCATGCTGGCTGAGGAATTCTGGGAGTTGAAGTCCACAAGTCATGAAGGGGCCATAGTTCTCCCATGCTGGCTGAGGAATTCTGGGAGTTGAAGTCCGCAGGTTATGAAGGGGCCATGGTTCCCCCATGCTGGCTCAGGAATTCTGGAAGTTGAAGTCCGCAAGTCATGAAGGGGCATAGTTCCCCCATGCTGGCTCAGGAATTCTGGGAGTTGAAGTCATAAAGGGGCCAAGTTTGAAGA
>NW_015412065.1:0-1882 GCF_001527695.2 Protobothrops mucrosquamatus
AAGAACCTGTTTGATCTTCCACTTGATGCAGAGTTTGTCTCCCAGTTCATGTCAGGGTAGTTAAAGTCCCCCATTACTATTGTGATCTGCTTCCTACATACCTTAGTTAACTGACTAGCAAAAAGTTCATCTATTTCCTCTGTTTGGTTGGGTGGCCTATAGTATACACCTATGGCAATGTCATTCCCCCCCCCCCTTTTATATTGACCCAAATGCATTCAAGACAGTTTTCATCATTGTTGTGCTCTATTTATGTAGAGATGTAGTTATTTCTTATATATAGTGCAACTCCACCTCCTCTTTTATTTGGTCTGTTTCTTTTAAATAATTTAAATCCCTCTAGATGTATGTTCTGTTTGTGGGTTTCATCCCACCAAGTTTCCATAATGGCAACAATATCATATCTGCCCTCATTTACTTGAATTTCTAATTCACCCTGTTTATTGCTCATACTCTGTGTGTCGGTGTATAGATATTTGAGTCCTTTTTGACTGACCCTGTGTTTACTTTCTACATAACCTGTATGGTGCCTGAGTTCCCCTTGCTTCCTTGCCACCTGTTTGATTAGTGCACTTGGTGTGGCACTCACTATTAAAAGCTTGATTTTGCTTGACAGCAAGGTTGATATTCTTGTCCAAAAACACATCTATGTTACATGCACTGATAGCCCTATAGTTTTTAGATTCCTGGGAACAGGGATGTTCTGTATCAATTAACTCACTGTCCCCACTGTTTAGTTTAAATATTCCTCCAGATAATCTGTGAATTTATAGCCGAGTAACTCAGTCCCTTTCTTTGATGGATGCAAACCATCTCTTTTGTACATTTTTCATTGGACCAACTGCTGACATCGTGACTAATATATCCAACGTTCCTGCCCCAGGCTCTGGAAATCATTCTGGTGGTAGAGCACGCCCAGGGCCAGCAGGCAAAAGCCCACCCTGAGCGGGGAAAGCTGGATCCCCATCGGCATCATGAAAAACAGCACAAAAGAGATGGTTTACATCCATCAAAGAAAGGGACTGAGTTGCTTGGCATTAAATTCACAGATTTTCTGGAGAAACATTTAAACTAAATAACAGGGACAGTGACTTAATTGATATAGAACATTTCTGTCCCCAGCAATCTAAAACTAATAGGGTTATTATCAGTGCATGTAACATAGATGTTTGTGTGGGTAATAATATCAACCTTGCTGTCAAGCAAAATCAAGCTTTTAATAGTGAGTGCCACACCAAGTGCACTAATCAAACAGGTGGCAAGGAAGCAAGGGGAACTCAGGCACCATACAGGTTATGTAGAAAGTAAACACAGGGTCAGTCAAAAAGGACTCAAATATCTATACACCGACACACAGAGTATGAGCAATAAACAGGGTGAATTAGAAATTCAAGTAAAGGACTCAAATGTCTATACACCAATGCACAGAGTATGAACAGCAAACAGGGTGAACTAGAAATTCAGGTTAATGAGGGCAGATATGATATTGTTGCCATTACGAAAACATAGTGGAATGAAACCCACAAATGGAACACACAGCTAGAGGGATTTAAATTATTTAAAAGAAACAGACCAAATAAAAGAGGAGGTGGAGTTGCTTTCTATATAAGAAATAACTACATCTCTACATAAATAGAGCACAACAATGATGAAAACTGTCTTGAATGCATTTGGGTCAATATAAAAGGGGGGGGGGGAATGACATTGCCATAGGTGTATACTATAGGCCACCCAACCAAACAGAGGAAATAGATGAACTTTTTGCTAGTCAGTTAACTAAGGTATGTAGGAAGCAGATCACAATAGTAATGGGGGACTTTAACTACCCTGACATGAACTGGGAGACAAACTCTGCATCAAGTGGAAGATCAAACAGGTTCTT
>NW_015412066.1:0-1882 GCF_001527695.2 Protobothrops mucrosquamatus
ATGGGACGATAGTTGTCGATGTTTAGCCGGCACCCCCTTTTGTGTCTTGGAATAACTATAGCGTGCTTCCACCTAGTAGGGAAAGTGCAACCCTTCATTGAAAGAGTGAATGTATTGAGAAGGAGGACAGGGATATCTGGACCGCCTAATATAAGTAAAGCAGACGGAACGCCGTCAGGGCCAGGATGGAAAGACATCTTGAGCGCTCTAAGTGTGCGGTTAACGGCCGGCAGGTCAAAAAGAATGTTACATAGCTTGTCAGTGGTGAGGTTAGCTATCTTATTGGGCAGTATCAAGTTGGCATTACTAAATGAGTCAGAAAAATGCTTGTTGATAGTTTCGCAGAGTTCAGTGGGGTCATGTAGGATGGAGCTATCAGGGAGCACTAACGAGGTAATGGGCGCTTCTTCGTGGGTGCTGCGGCGCCTCATTAATTGGGTAAGGGCTTTAGCATAGTTATCCATGCTGAGCGCCTTGCGTTCTTCGGATAGATAGGCTGAAGCTTGCGCATTCCTCGAACTAACTAGAATATCATTGATGCGTATTAGGAGGTGAAAGCTTTTGGTAAGCTGGTATTTAGAGCGCAGTTTCTTGAGCTTAGCTTGCATCTTACGTGAGGTGGCTGATATTGGAGGTCGTGTTGCTCTGTTTATGCACAGTATCGGAGCATGCACGTTAATGCAGTGGTCTAAGTTGGCATACAATTCATGAGTTACTTTGTCAATATCAGTCTCCAGGAAGAAAGAGTCCCAATTCAGCAACCTGAGGAGAGACGAGAAGCTATCCCAATTGATGCGATGGAATTGTCGAAGAGCACCTTTGTCCTTAGCAGTGGTGAGCTTAGAGTTAGGGAGTCTAAATGAAAGTCTGACTACCTTGTGGTCACTGCCTGGGAAGCTATCCAGTACGCTAGCATACGCATGAGGGATTCCTCGTGTGAAGAATAAATCAAGGATGTTCGATAATCTAGTAGGAGCACGTACATGTTGCGTCCAGCCATTCGCGGAGATTGTGTCGATGAGAGCTCTATATTTTGCAGGTGCAGTCTGGTTTTGCCACACAATGTGTGGCATATTGAAGTCCCCACCGACAACCTTGTGACGTGAAGGTATAATTGAGACCTGATTGAAAAGATTGATAAGTTCGTCGACCCTAGCACTGGAGGAGTGCGGTGGGTTGTAGATGCAACCTAGCATAAGGTCAGGCTGTATGCCTTTATTTCGGATCCAAATAGAGTCACCCGGGATGCCAATTGGTAGGACTTCGAATGTAGATGCGTGGAAGTCATTGCGGACATAAATAAGGCAGCCACCACCGCGGTGGTTAGCACGCCCATTGGAAAACGTCGTGAATCCAGGAATGTGTAGAGAAGTATTGGATGAGCTAGCCGAGTGCCACGTTTCAGTGACCATCACTACTTGCGGGTTAGATAGGACAACGAAGGAACCTAAGAGGGGCATTTTATGTTTGATAGATCTAGCGTTGATAAGGAGTATGCTATACGCTTTAGAGTCGTTGGGGTTTTCCGACTTATTAGATTCAGTGCTGTCCAATACATTGTTGCGTCGCAGCATAGGTTCAGGTAACCGAGAGCTGTCAGGAATTGTAAGCAATGCACAGGAGTCGGACAAGAAACGAGGAGTAGGTGAGTAGATGGGGTTAGTAAGGTGATCAGTGAGTGAGGTTGCTTCATGTACGTGAGAGGATAAAGTTAGAGGGGAAGTGCTAGATAAGTGCCGTCCAATGGTTGCAGCAACTGCTACCAACTGGGAGTCGGTAGAAGGCATCTCGACAGCTGGTGCCAGCTGCTGGGGTGCATCAGTGGAGGGTGAAAGAGGGCGTAAGAGGATGCTGGGTGAGTGGCTTGTGGTGGTCCATACCC
>NW_015412067.1:0-1882 GCF_001527695.2 Protobothrops mucrosquamatus
AGGTAATATACAGAAGTCCAAATACAAGAGTACTAAAACTTCCAAAAGCAATGTTGAATTTTACAATGTTAAAAGCAGTCCAGTCCAGCCTGTTTCAAAGTTCTCTTTAAATAACCTTTGAGGCTGAGGTTAAGTAAGCATCAACATTAAGAGTTGCCTTTTGGCTGCAAAGAAAAACAAACAAGGCATCTGGAGACCAAGCAGGACACAAATACTGGATATTAGAATGCAGATTATAGAACTCAGGGCAATTTGATTAGCTTCCCCAAGCATAGCTTTTAAGCAACCAATTCTAATACTATGCCCTTGTAAAGTATTGGGTACATTGAGTACAGAGAAGAGCAACAAAGATGATTAGGGGACTGGAGGCCAAAACATATAAGGAATGGTTGCTGGAATTGAGTATGTGTAATTTAATGAAGAGAAGGACGAAGGGGGAAATGATAGCAGTGTTCCAATATCTCAGGGGTTGCCACAAAGAAGAGGGAGTCAAGCTATTTTTCAAGGCACCTGAAGGCAGGGCAAGAAGCAAAGGATGGGAACTAACCAAAGAGAGAAGCAACCTGGAACTAAGGAGAAATTTCCTGACAGTTAGAACAATTAACCAGTGGAACAACCTGCCTCCAGAAGCAGTGAATGCTCCAACACTGGAAGTTTTTAAGAAGAGACTGGACAGCCATTTGTCTGAAATGGTATAGGGTTTCCTGCCTGAGCAGGGGGTTGGACTAGAAGACCTCAATGGTCCCTTCCAACTCTATTATTATTATTATTATTATTGTTGTTGTTGTTGTTGTTGTTGTTGTTGTTGTTGTTGTTGTTATTCATCGCAGTCAGCCAGATGTTCAGACTGGATTTGGCATTTTTGTCTACCTATCGAGTCCTTCCCAAGGACTTGGGATAGGCAGATGTGGATGTTTGATGGTATTACAGATATCGTCGCAGGATGGAAGCAATTCCTAGTAAGGCCGCCTTTTGCAATTGACTAATGGTGAATTATTTATTTATTTATGTATTTATTATTATTATTATTATTATTATTATTATTATTATTATTATTATTACAACTAAAATGAATGACAACTGGATGGCAAAGATTGGGGAACCTGATATAAAGTTATGAAAGGTGAGAAGACAAAGATTTACATAGATCACTGCTTCTCTCTAACGTCACAAACCCAAGATCAAGCCAGAGCAACCTACTTCAATTAATCTTTCTTTAATGAGCAGTATCATCATCATTTTAGCCACTGTCAATCCACTGAAGGATGAAGGCCTCTTCTGCGTGTTTCCAACCAATACAGTCCTGAGCTTTTTTTTTTTTTGCCAATTTGTCCCGCAATACTTGCTTGTTGTCGATCCATCGTGTTTTAGGTCCCTTTTGTGGATACTTTTTATCAAGTGGGATCCATTCTGTGACTGCCTTGGTCCACCTGCCATGAGTTCTTCTTGCTTTGTGACCAGCCCATTTCCATTTCCATTCTTTTACTCTCTTGATGATATCACATACTTTCATTTGTTCTCTAATCCATACGCAGGTCTTTCTATCTTGTCTTGTAATGTTGAGCATGCTTCTTTCTAATGAGCAGGGATATTGAACTCAATTTCCTTGGGTTTTTTTCCTAGTGAAAGAACTTTCTTTTGCCATCTTAATCAACTATTCGGCTCCCAATACGCATGAAAGGCAGGAAACAGTCTATCTAGACCCGCTCCAGTCGGGCTTCAGACCGGGATACAGCACGGAAACGGCATTGGTCTCATTGGTGAATGATCTCTGGAGGGCCCGGGACAGGGGCTATTCCTCTGTCCTAGTTCTTTTGGACCTCTCAGCAGCTTTTGATACTGTGGACCACGGTATCATGCTGCGGCGTTTGGTGGAGTTGGG
>NW_015412068.1:0-1882 GCF_001527695.2 Protobothrops mucrosquamatus
AAAGAAGCTATCTTGCCTAAAGTTTATTGAGGGAATCCCTTGCTCAGTTTTAATCATAATGTCTCTATAAGCACAGGATACCTTATGCAATTTCCCAGCGGCCAAGCCATTTAAGCAAGCTTTAGTTGGGTATACTGTGCTTCCCACTTAATACAGTGAACCTGAGCTTTGTAATGGAGTGGAAACTCATTAAGATAACTCTTGTAGGAACAAAAGATCTTTCATTACTTTTTTCCAAGATGCTACCTGGGAAGAACTGAATGTTAGCAGGGACACAAAGTTAGGTTACCTGTTGTGCTCGCAGGATTGACAGAGCTGAAAATGTTCACAGAAGTTGTAGAAGATAATATCAGGCATAAAAAGCCAAGAATGACATATGTAAAATCTCAAAACAGTTTTGTATTGTATTGTTTGCCCATAGGCAAAATCTTGCCAGACCAAAGTACACTCTATATAACTATCTGATAAATGCTGTGAAGAAATTAGGGAGAATCCCTCCTGCACCATTTCCTGCAAAGCAATAATTCAAGATTGATGTTTATTTCATCCTTTGTAAGTCAGCACCAGATTCCATCACAGTTATGTTAGTGGTTGTATTGGTGTGGATGAAATTACTAATGGACAACTGAAGGAGTACAAAATGAAATGAATGTCTGCTTGTGGAATTACCAGGAAGTAGATACCAGTCAGGTCTGGCATACATTTGGTGACATCAGTACAGAAAAGTCTGAATGGAGGTTTTCAGTCTGAAAAGTGGAAAACCTTGTTCCTGGGATTTGTTGGAGCTACTCTCTCAGCTTAGGAGCCACAGTGCTCCTATCACCACCAGATCCATTTTGGCCTTTACTTTCCACATGATAAACAAACAAATTAAAATAAATAAAATAAAATAAGTCATCTGTAAAATTGAATATTCACAAAATCTCTTAAATCTTTGCCACATGAAATTTATACAACAACATTGACACTGGTAAGACTCATGCTGCTATACCAGCTTGCTCTCATCCCATGCTGATAACAATCAGAAAGGGTCCTCCAACGTACATCTTTACATACAACCAGGATGGGGTTTTTTTGTGTACAACTTTCTGCTCAGCCTTACCCTGGTGAAGTTTAAAGTCTGTACCTGACTTGATTCCCAGTCCTGGTTAAAATAAGCTACTGTGCACAAGCTCCCATTCACAAGCACTCTAATCCCCCCCCCAATAGTGCCATCAACTTCAACAATCTCTGTAATTGGTGAGGTAATTGATTCTCTAATTCACCCAGTGAGAAATAGAAACTCCAAATGTTCAGTTTTATTCCCTTACATCAAATAAGCCACTTTGTAAGGCACGATCCTGCAAAGAGATTAAAGCCTTAATGGAAATGGGTTATTGCAGTTTCCCACCCATCCATAGAACCAATATCCTCAAAACAGTAGAAATAGATTGTGCTCAGGGATACGGTGCAACAATCAGCAGTGATAAGACCCAACAAAGAGTCTGGTATATTAACCATTTTAAGGCAAAAAAAGTATACAACAGAATACAATAGAAATGTTTATTGTGTTTATGTATGACTGTTTTTTTTAATGATGGGAAAAATAAATAAAATTTTCAAAAAAAAAAGAATACAATAGAAATATAATAAATAAAAAAGATATCCATACAGAAAACAAAAGGTTCAAGTTCTTTCAGATCAGTTTTTATTTATAGTTCCAGCATACAGGTGAAACTCGAAAAATTAGAATATCGTGCAAAAGTTCATTTATTTCAGTAATGCAACTTAAAAGGTGAACCTAATATATGAGATAGACTCATTACATGCAAAGCAAGATAGTTCAAGCCGTGATGTGTCATAACTGTGATGATTATGGCTTACAGCTCATGAAAACCCCAAA
>NW_015412069.1:0-1882 GCF_001527695.2 Protobothrops mucrosquamatus
GGAGAAAAGGTGGCGGAACTCAAACCTGGCCACGCCCTCATCAAACCCTAGGACCGCCCCTTTAGAGAACAGGAATGCAAGTAAAATTTGGGAGGGGCTATTTCCGGTGTGGGAGGGGCTATTTCCGGTGCGGCCGGCCCGGAAAAAGGTGCCGGAACGCGGTTCCGCCGCGTTCCGGCTGAAAAAAAGCCCTGCATATTTATGTCTATTTATAACATAAATTCCATTTCCATTCTTATTTCATATTCTGATCTCTATCTTACGCTCACTTTGAGGTTGGAAATCTACACTTTCTCTCTTCTAGACAAGCTTTCTCTGTTCTGACTTTTTCTCCTCGATTCTAACCAATAGTACATCTTATCCCAAACTTCGTAATACTCTGTTTCATCCTTGTCTTTAATTTCTAAGGATAATCTATCCATCTCTGCACATATCAAATTTTTTTTAATTAGTTCACTCTCCACCGGGGAATTTCCGTTTTTCCAGTTCTGGGCATACACCAACCTTGCTGCTGTTATGATATGCAACACTAAATATGTCTCTCCTTTGTTAAACTTCCCATCTATCATTCCCAGTAAAAACAATTCTGGTCTGGAATCTATCTGTTTTTAAATGTTTACTTAATAAAAATTAAAAAAAAAAGAAGTCAACTATTAAAAAAACCCAAAGCATATCAAATATGCAATTCATGTAAACTAAGGGCCAAACACCTGCTGCAGCCATGGTTCTTAAAAATAGAAAAAGGCATACACTTCCTTTTTTAATACTGCAATTGTGATCAACTCACAACCTTTGTGAGTGCAGGAGAGATATTTATAGTCTCAGTTTACACAGCCTGTTTAGGCTTTAACTAGATGGAACTCTGAGGTTCTATAATCCATATCATTGTTTGTGGAGCTGTGAGCAATTGCTTCCCTGTAGGAACTTGCTGAAGGAAACAGCCAAGTGCCATCGATCAACAGGAAGACCCAATGTCATGATGGTTCTGGGAACAGAAGCAATGAAGTCAGCATTCTTCTGGTAAAGTGCTAATGAAGCGAATGTGCAAGGAAGCTTCTGAGTAATCACTGATTCACTAAATCCACTGTGTGTGGTGGCACAGCCTCCCGCTGAAGCTCCGGCTACTTCTGAATCAAAAGTGCTTACGTTCATCTGGAGACTGTCTCCCTCATTCTCAACAGGCAGACCAGACAAACAGTGACATGTTTCTTTTTTGTCTGTTTTGTCCTTTAGGATGGAAAGGGCAATTGCTTTTGGAAGTGGTTCAGAAATGCTTTATTTTGAGCTGAATTTCTCTGGTGATGCATTTCTGGATTTGCCATGCAGGTAGTCCCCATTCAGGGGTCCTTGGTGCTCTCTGAGCCTGGTTGTTTTCTTGCAGACGTTTCATTACCCAAACTAGGTGACATCATGAGTGCTAGCACTAGCATTGATGATGTTACCTAGTTTGGGCAATGAAATGTCTGCAAGAGAGCACCAAAGACCCCTCATTTCAACCCTGAACTACAAATATTCTCCTTTATTAGTCTTCATTTAGCGGCCACATTTGGGACTGTCAGCTTGGTCATTAAGCGAAATGGACATTAAGTGAAACCACAACTGTGCTCGTGATCTTATTTCAGCTTTCTTTTGAAAGGAAAGATTGTGAAGGTCATAAATAGCAAGGATTGGTTGTAAAATTATTTTCTCCAGCAGATAGTGGTGTAGAGTCCACAGAATGGGTTATTAATGCAATCCTGCTTAGCAGAGAACTAAGGAAAGAAAAAACTTTAGCCACGCCTCCCTCTGGGTGTGCCTTCCCCAGTTTTTTCCTTAGTTCTCAGCTTAGCAGACGTATTTTCTTTGCTCGCAAAGCTCCAGCTTAGGCCTCACAGCCTCTTTT
>NW_015412070.1:0-1882 GCF_001527695.2 Protobothrops mucrosquamatus
CTTCTTCTTCTTCTTCTTCTTCTTCTTCTTCTTCTTCTTCTTCTTCTTCTTCTTCTTCTTCTTCTTCTTCTTCTTCTTCTTCTTCTTCTTCTTCTTCTTCTTCTTCTTCTTCTTCTTCTTCTTCTTCTTCTTATTATTATTATTATTATTATTATTATTATTATTATTATTATTATTATTATTATTATTATTATTATTACTATTACTATTACTATTACTATTACTATTACTACTATTACTATTACTACTACTACTACTACTATTATTATTATTATTATTATTATTATTATTATTATTATTATTATAGGAGGCAGCACAATGTCTTGAACTCCTAAATGAATAACCAAAATAATAAATAAATAACCAAGTAAATCCTGGTTTATGAATTGCCGTGTCTACTTAGCCCAAGTACCAAGACATCCATGTGGGCTGTTCTGGTCCCATTCTTAGAAGGGTAAGAATTCTGCTTTTCCTTCAAACAATGCCCAGGCATTCACATAATTTGAAGGAGTGTCTCCCCACCAGTTTCTTCATTATCTCCTCTCTTCCTTTTGTTTACTTTTTAGCATTACAGAAATGGTTTACCATTATCTTCTTCGCAGATGTTTCTTCAGCTTCCAAATTTAGCTCCAAACCTTGGGATTTCCTGGTTGTCTTCCATCCAAGTACAAATCAGGAGAAACTCTATTTGGCTTTTTTTTTGTGATCAGTCAGGGTGAACTTAGTGGGTGGCCACCAAGCTGTGAAATCTCCCTTAGGCTGAATTCGTAGTTGTCTTGGCGATGTAGTTGTCTTGGCAGTGTTGCAGACATGGAATGCTTTTACCTTTTTCTAAGATGGTTTTGGGTATTCTTTTATTTTTATTTTTTTAAAAAATCCAGTCTACCTAGACAACAGTCCTCAAATAATAGAATCATAGATTCATAGGGACCTTGGAGGTCTTCTACTCTAACCTCTGCCCATGGCAGGAGACCTTATATCATCCTGGACGAAATGGCTGTCCAATCTTTTCTTGAAGACCTCCAGCAATGGAGCACCCACATCTCTGGGAAGCAATCTCCTGATGACTCCCATCAATGTGCTAACCAAGAATAGTCCTGCTTAGCTTTTGAACTCAACAAGGCCAGCCATCTGCTGCCACCTGCTGGCCCTTGTAAGTCTCTGAATCACTTCACTTTGTTGTGTTTAAGCAAGCTGAGTGAAACAAACGTGCATGGGCACCTGGGGTGGGAGCATTGGAAGCCAAATGATGTTAAGCTCATTGTGATGTCATGGCATATAGTTAATCATTTACACCACAAGGTCATGACCCATGTGGGTCATTGTGGTTTCTAATGGACCCTTATGCCAAATTTGAACTAATGTACTGGTGGCCCTGGAATGTATCTTCCACTAAGACTTTAACTCCTGTTTAATATACACCGACCTAATTTGCATCTCTTAAATAACTGGACGAACCAGTACGCAATTTCCCTTTGGTTTTTATACTTGTTTGGTTCTGGAAGGTAATTTTTCCAATCAGAAATGGTGTGTGAAAAAAAGGGAAATTGCTCGTAAAATATGTATGGTAGGAGGAATGTATTCAAAAATAAGTACCGTCAGAGAAATGTTAAAAAACATAAATATCTGGAGAAATGAATAGAAAAAAAAAAGAATAGAAATGTTCCAGCAGATTTGTTACCTGTCTCTACTCCAGCGTAAACCAAGGATAAAATAAGATGGGGTCTGTGTGTGTCTACTGATGCTTAAAAAAACAAAGCCATAGAAGAAAAAACAAAAAAAAAACAAAGTATTTACGACATAAGTTCAATTAAGATGGTAGTAATCATGCAAGGACAAAGCAGGGAACTGGCAGATTTAACTAAATATTCATGCCTTGATG
>NW_015412071.1:0-1882 GCF_001527695.2 Protobothrops mucrosquamatus
TTGAATAATTTAACTTAACCACAGGTAGTTCTTTAGTGTTAGTAGGATTAATTACGTAATCATGCAATGTAAGATGAAGGAGCCCTGGTGGCGCAGTGATTAAAGTGCAGTATTGCACTGACTATAGCCTACAGTTGATCCTGATGGGGCTCAAGGTTGAATCAATCTTTCATCCTTCCAAGGTCAGTAAAATGAGGACGCAGATTGGTGGGGCAATATATAAATAATGCTCTACATTGTAAGCCACCCAGAGAGTGTTGTAAAGCACTATGGGCTGTATAAAAGCCTAAATGCTATTGCTATAAAGCTGCTAGGCTGATTTTTACTGCCTGAAAAAGACAAATCAGGAGAGGTTAGCATTATTGTAGCAATGCATGGAACTCCCATGTGGAGAGCCTTGTCCCAGAAGGCAGGTCCCTATAATGTAATTGGACTATTTGAATTCACCTATACCCTAAGGCAAGACTTGGACTGTCCCTTATTTGAGCTGCAAAGGCATTTAATACTTTCCCATTTCTTAATAATTTCCCAGAATGAGATCCTGCAGAGCTGGAAGGGTATATAAGAATGTGTTTGTTTGTTTTTTTTCTTGTTTCAAATAGAGTCTAACTATCCATTGAGGCTCTATTAAATATTGCTGAACCTTGTTTCCACCCTCCCCTTTCAGACTTATCAGAGGACATGTTAAGGACAAAGTTGAAACCCAGTAAACATGCTTTCATGACCCAGTTAGGATTTTTAAAGGTAAAACACACAGGTAAAAGGTTAAAAAAAAATCACACACCTTAACAATTTTCTCACTGGCCTGCATGGAGTCTACAATGCTAGAATGTTTATTTGTGCAAGGCAGATGATGGGATTACTGACAGAGCCTGAAATGCAAATTTGTCTTGGAGGCAGCACAGCGGATTAGGCAATAACAGCTGAGAAAGCAAAAATGTGCTTTTTTCCTAGGGCTAAGAGAGAATGTCATCGAACTGGCTTTCACGGCTAAAGTAAGGCTTGAACCCCTATTCTTTTATTTTCTAGCCTGGTGCTTTAATCACTAAACCAAACTGGCCCTCTTATAAAAGCTTGCTTTTTCCTTGATTCCAAGGAAAAGGAAAACAAATTTAGTATACACGTTTTAACAATAACTTCTCACCCCTTGCAATACTAAGGATTCCAAATGCATTATTAATGATAAATCCAGATTAAAATGCAAAAATCACTCTAATATTGCCATACAATATATGCTAACTTCAAATCTTCTGAACTACATCTTAAAAACTGACCATAAACTTTTCCTTGCTTCTTACATCCTATCTAGACCAGTCTTTTAATTCCTTCTGAAGCTGGCATTCCTTCCTCAAAATCCCCTTTCTACATACAGTTGCAAAGTATTAACTTCCCTACAAGCAAAGCATATACAATTATGAAAATCAAAGCTGTAAGCATGGCAGCTGTGCTTATCTCTACATGCCACTCATCCCTTACAATGCACTGTACAAATACAAAGATCTTGTGCCCTTCTAACTAATTCTTAATAGTGCAAGTGTCTCCGTTTTTAGCACAAAGGTTGAAACTGCTTCTCCTTTTGACAAGGAAGCCCTGATTGTTTTTAAGGAGAAAACAAATGGAAGGTATAAGATTTCCCCACTCCCTCCCCCCCCACTGCTTTCCTTCTTCTCTGGATGTATTTGGAACATCTTTAAACTTTAATGATTATTAATTTTAAAATGGAAATATTAAATTAATTATGTCTAGATTATCTAGCTCAAAACTCAGCATGTGTTAATTAAACCTTTTTTTGAAGAGAGGCACTCCTTTGTGAGCAGAAGGATTTAGGGTGATAACTGGCATATCTCTTGCTAGAGTTGATTGGCCATAACTGCACAACTGG
>NW_015412072.1:0-1881 GCF_001527695.2 Protobothrops mucrosquamatus
GGAACAAAGGGATGGTGGCCTCGGTGTCAGCCATTCTCTTCGCCACCACAACTGGGGCTAAACAGCCTCACATTGGCAGCCCAGACTGAAGGGCAATCAGCAAGTAAAAAAGAAAACCTAACTTATAGACCGTGGCATCTGTTCTGAGGTCAGATGACGTCGTCCTGCCTGAGCTATAATTTCTAATCTACAAGGAATATGGTACTGGGAATCCTGACATAGGAAATAGTTCTAAGGATGCCAATTGTGGAAAATAAGCAAACTGTGATATTCTGATACATCGCCTTCTCAACAAACCTTGGTCAGCTAAATGACAGCAAGCGGTATTTTTGCACAAAGATATGAATGGACGTTGCTTGGATTCAGAAGACAAGAAGTGGGTTTGACCTTATAAATACTGCATCACTCTTGCTATACTCCCAAACAACACAACAGAAATCTATGAATCCCCGATGGCAGTGTTAGATATTGTGGAAAGTCAGCACCCTCCCCCCTGCCAGAGAATGAAATATTTGGGGGAATATTAAAAGAGGCAGGATAGAATATTTCCCCTGAAGGAGAAATGGAGAAAAAAATCTTAACAAAGACAGAAAGCAGCCCCAGTCTACTTGCTATAGGGGGAAAAAAACTCAAGCAAAAAGGCCAGTTGTTAGGAGATTTTGAATGGATATTCAGAAAGACTGGGGCACACTATTCATAAGCAAAATGCCTTCAGTCCCCACAGCTGATGGGATTAAGAATTTACATTCCCCCACCCAGCTCCAAGGACAGGACAGGACAGGACTTCCCAGCCACAACGGGACTGAAGCAACAATAATTAGAATACCAAAAGGGCACACTCAAGCACAGGTCAAAGTACAAAGTACAAACACAAAGCCCCAAAGAAGGTATAAAAACCCACCCACTCTCAACTCCATGTTGTTAGCTGTCTCAGAACTGCATGCTGTTGCTGGTTCTGCTCATCAATAAATAAGAACCTTCTTTCCTAAGCAGCCTCCATTTCATTTCCAGCGTCTTATTCCTGGCTTGGAACTGAACCTGATTTTTCTTCCAACAATATATATGCATGTATATATTCACTAGTTCAGGGCTTTTCAACCTTTTCACCCATTGTACCACTTTCAGGATATGACAATATCTGAGTACCACCAGTTGCCTAGCAAGGTGTCAAAAACTTGACCAAAAAAAAAAAGAAAGTGATAAAGTGCAAGTAGTCCTCGACTTACAATAGTTCACTTAGTTTGAAGTTACAATGGCACTAAAAAAAGTGACTTATGACCATTTTTCACACTTATGACTGTTTCAGCATCCGCTGGCTCATGTGATTTACATTCGGATGCTTGGCAACTGATTCATATTTATGACGGTCACAGTGTCCCAGGGTCATGTGATCCCCTTTTGCAACCTTCTGACAAGCAAAGTCAATGGTGAAACCAGATTCACTTAACAACCTTTTATATCAGGGGTGTCAAACTCAATTTCATTGAGGGCCGCATTAGCATTGTGGTTGGGGGGGGGTTCCTTCCTTCCTTTTTCCCTCCCTCCTTCTCATTCCCATCTCCTTCCTTCCTTCCTTCCTTCCTTCCTTCCTTCCTTCCTTCCTTCCTTCCTTCCTTCCTTCCTTCCTTCCTTCTGCAGGCAAGGCTTTTCACTGGTTAGTTGTTTTCACAAGTACTTAGTTCTAGGCTGGTTTTCTTCTTGATTAGTTTCCATCTATTATTGCCTTCTGATGCTTTGGAAAATAGGTTGACCCCTTCTTCTCTGTGGCAGCCCATCAAATATTGGAACACTGCTATCATGTCACCACCCCTAGTCCTTTTCACTAAGCTAGACATACCCAATTCCCACAAACATTTGTCATATGTTTTAGCCTCCAGCCCC
>NW_015412073.1:0-1881 GCF_001527695.2 Protobothrops mucrosquamatus
TAACAAACCCATGTTGGCTTTTGGTAATGACTTTGTTTGCCTCTAGGTGTTCGCTGATTCTTGTTTGATTATCTTTTCCAGAATCTTCCCAGGTATTGAGGTCAGGATAATGGGTTAGTAGTTTTCTGGATCTATTCTTTTTCCTTTTTTTGAAAAGGGGAACTATATCAGCTCTTTTCCAGTCCTCTGGTAGTTCCCCAGTGTTCCAGGATCTTTGAAAAATATAGTTCAGTGGTTCTGAGATCACATCTACCAGTTCCTTGAGAACTTTGGGTGTAATCCATCTGGTGATTTGGACTCTTCTAGGCTGGATAAGTGCTCACTTACCATTTTCTTGCCTATCTTAATTTGTGTTTCTAATCTTTTTTATGGTACTGTTTTTGATAAGTTGGACTGTTTGCTTTTTATTATTTTTGACTGTGGTCACAAGCCTTAGTTCATTTTGAGCCTTAGCTTTCTTCACCTCATCTTTGCAGGCTCAGACTATTTGCTAATATTCTGCTAACCCTCTTATCTTTCAATTTATCAGAGAGTTTTTTATGCAGCCATGCTGTTTCTTGTGAGAGCTATTATTTTTCTTCTTTGTTGGTATTGTGCTAGACTGGGTTATTTTTTAAAATTGCCCAAGTTTCTTGTTTTCCCCTTGAAGATTCTCATCCATGGAATCCCTCCCAAGCTCTTTCAAGTTTATTGAAATTAGCTCTCTTAAAGTCCAAGACTCTAGTTTGACTGTGTTCTATTGTCATGTGCTTCCTATGCACCTTAGTTAGCTGACTAGCAGAAAGTTCATCTATTTCCCTTTTATATTGATCCAAATGCATTCAAGACAGTTTTCATCATTGTTGTGTCCCATTTCTATAGATATGTAGTTATTTCTTATATAGAGAGAAACTCTGCCTCCTTTTATTTGGTCTGTTTCTTTTAAACAATTGCAAACCATTTCTTTTGTACATTGTTTCATTGGAATACCATTTCATGGTTTCCAAAATTGTCATTCCTGATTGGTGAGTTCAAAATTGTCATTTCTGATTTTTTCGGTCAGTGTCTGTTGTTGGGTTAATCTCCTTCTCAATTCTGTCTAAAAGGTGTTAATTTTTGTTCCAGGGGGAATCCAGTGTAAAATTATTCTATTGTTGTGTAACCTTTGGTGTTTCTATTCTAATTCTGTCAAGTCTAATTATCTGTCTATCCTTTTCCTGAAAAATGTGTGTCTATCTACAAGAGCCTTTTGAAGCTCAAGTCTGCTTGTATAGGGAAATAATTTTCTCAAGTTACTTTTCTTATCCTATCACTTATTGGTGAAGCTACTATGAAACTTTTCTTATCCTAAATATATAAGCATTTCTCAATCTCTAAAACAATGTGGTCTATTTTAGAATAAATGTTAAAGGCAGATTTTGTTTGCCTGATTCTTTAACAACTGCAGTATTAATGTCTTTTCAAAAGTGCCTGCAAACAACCCCCCCTTCCCTCAGGTACTTCTCTTTTTCTTGTCCTTTGTTCTCCATACCTTTTGTCTGCCTCTCCTGGGAGAGGCCACCCAGAAAGGTGGGGAGACCTTGTTCTTGTATCTTTCAGCCCTGCCCCCAAACCTTTGGAAGCAGAACACACAGACCCAGATGCTGCCTCCATCCATTTGAGCCATGGAATTGGGTTTTGAATCCAGCCATCCACTAAAAAGACCACCATGCAACCTGAATGGAATATCTTCCCAAGTCCTACCATTCCCCAGATGCCTGTGAGAGCTGCAGAAGGAAGGAGTCCTGGAGCCACTGGTGCCATGTGAAGCCTCAGAAGAGAAAATTAGACTGTGGGGGGAGGGTGGAAACTCATTGTAAAGTTTTCTTTCTTGCCACATTTGTATTGTAACAAGCCAGTTGA
>NW_015412074.1:0-1881 GCF_001527695.2 Protobothrops mucrosquamatus
TGAGAGGGATCTCGGAGTCCTAGTGGACAATCACTTAAATATGAGCCAGCAGTTTGCTGCAGCTGCCAAAAAAGCCAACACAGTGCTAGGCTGCATTAACAGAGGGATAGAATCAAGATCACACGAAGTGTTAATACCACTTTACAATGCCTTGGTAAGGCCACACTTGGAATATTGCATCCAGTTTTGGTCACCAGATATAAAAAAGATGTTGAGACTCTAGAAAGAGTACAGAGAAGAGCAACAAAGATGATTAGGGGACTGGAGGCTAAAACATATAAGGAACGGCTGCTGGAATTGGGTATGTCTAGTTTAATGAAGAGAAGGATGAGGACACATGTTAGCAGTGTTCCGATATCTCAGGGCTGCCACAAAGAAGAGGGAGTAAAGCTATTCTCCGAAGAGCCGAAAGGCAGGACAAGAAGTAACGGATGGAAACCAATCAAGGAGAGAAGCAACCTAGAACTAAGGAGAAACTTCCTGACAGTTAGAACAATTAACCAGTGGAACAACCTGCCTCCAGAAGCAGTAATGCTCCAACCCTGGAAGTTTTAAAGAAGAGATTGGACAGCCATTTGTCCGAAATGGTATAGGGTTTCCTGCCTGAGCAGGGGGTTGGACTAGATGACCTCCAAGGTACCTTCCTTTTTTTATTTTATTTATTTAAATTATTATTATTATTATTATTATTATTATTATTATTATTATTATTATTATTATTATTATTATTATTATTATTATTATTATTATTATTATTATTATTATTATTCCTACAATTGCGGTAGGAACACTCAGGGCTGTGATTTGGGCCTGGGAGGGTGGCTCAAAAAGAAGGCCCCAGAATGATATCAGAGCTCTCTGCCAGAAGAATGCAATGCTAGGAACAGTTAGATACTGCACAGAACCCTCCAACTCCCAAGCCTTTGGTAAAGGACCAAGATTGAGGAAGGTACTTACAACCCATAGGAATGAGAAGGGATTTTTTTTAACTTCCTTATCACCCCTATCAGTTGTATGAGTCTTAAATTAATAATAATGAATTTAAACTGTGTAGCTAATATTTCAGTATTTAATTTATAATCTACATTAAGCAATGAACAAGGTCTATAAAAAGCAAATTCTTACCAGACTAAAGAAAAAAAATTCCAAACAAGAATGTTCAAATTATTCATATTTGCTCTCTTCATATTTATCTCTTTCTTCTGTTCTCCTTTTTACTGGTACAATAAAAGCTCTAATATCCCAAAGTCGGGGGAAGCCAATAGGTGCTGGGCAGCAGCCATCTTGGAAACATGCACATGCTTGTGGAAATAATGCAAGGGATGGGGTAATGTCTAAAGCCTTCACTTGCCATAAACACCCCAATCAAGCAATAGGAAGGCACAACATAAATATGACTCATTGACTAGTCAAAGCACATACAGTATTTCAGTAGAGAGAACTTCCCTGAAGATGGGCTCCAGCATGAGTCTGAAAGCTCAGAAGAATAAACCTCTGGTCCCCGTGACTGACCCAGACTGGATCTTGCAATGTTTAAATTTCTTTAACAGGTAAACCAGACGCTCAGGAGTCAACAAATCTTACACTAAACACATTTGGAAAAGAACAGCCTATGTTGGTGTTTCTCTGTCAATGTTAGAAGTCTCTAAACCATGAATGCAGAATCAGAATGCTTGCCAGACAATGAAAACATTAGATATAGTCGATATAGCAGACCTTGGTGAAAGATCTCTCATTTGGACAACTGCAATGAGCTCTACATGGGGCTGCCCCTAAAGAGCATTTGGACATTTCAGCTGGTACAGAATGCAGCTGGATGGTTGTAAATGGTTTCGGCTATTCCATATATGTAACACTATTGTTTCAGGGGCTGCATTGGTT
>NW_015412075.1:0-1881 GCF_001527695.2 Protobothrops mucrosquamatus
GATGGAGGGAGGGAGGGAGGGAGGGAGAGAGATGGCAGGAGGGAAAGAGGGAGGGAGAGAGACATGGAGGGAGAGAGAAAGGGAGAGAGAGATGGACGGAGGGAGAAAGAGGGAGAGAAAGATGGAGGGAGGGAGAGATGGAGGGATGGAGGGTGGGAGAAGGAGTGAGAGAGAAAGATGGAGGGAGGGAGAGAGGGAGATGGAGGGAGGGAGGAGAGAAAGGGAGAGAGAGATGGACGAGGGAGAAAGGGAGAGAGGGAAAGGGAGGGGGAGAGAGAGAGAAAGGGAGGGAGGGAGAGAGAGAGAAAAGGAGAAAGATTGCTGGGGAATTCTGGGAGTTGAAGTCCACACATCTTCAAGTGGTCAAGTTTGAGAAACACTGCTCTAAAGTCTATTTTGAAGAGGATCACTCAGTCAACATAGAAGAGACGTTGAGAGAGAGAGAGAGAGAGAGAGAGAGAGAGAGATATCTCTGGGGAATTCTGGGAGTGGAAGTCCACGCACCTTCAAATGCCTAAGGAGGAGAAACGCTGCTCCGGGGTTTCCCAAAGATTATTATTCCCGCATCCCCTTGAGCTCGTGGGCCCTGCGAGACGGGGGGGGGGGTCCACCATCCATCCCAACCTCTTTGCTCTTCCCCACCCAGTGGGCTGATTGTCCTCAGTCACAACAGCAGCTACTACCTGAAACCCCCCGCGGACCCCACTTCTGAAGCTCACACCCTGTATCGGGCGGAGGACGTGTTGATCAAAGGGGGGACGTGCCAACAAGGGGACCTGTTGCCCAGCAGCGTGGCCGACGTCGCTGGACTCTTCCGGCCATCAAAGCGGGTAAGAGGACCCCCGTTTTCAGATCTCGCCCTGGCTACGTTGGAGGAGATTCAGGCCAGGCTCCCCATTAGATGCGTGGAGGCAAGACGTAGATCAGGGGTCTTCAAACGTGGCCCTTTTATGACTGGTGGACTTCAACTCCCAGAATTCCTCAGCCAGGCACGCCGGCTGAGGAATTCTGGGAGTTGAAGTCCACTCCTCTTAAAGTCTATATCAGGGGTCTTCCAACTTGGCCCTTGGATGACTTGTGGACTTCAACTCCCAGAATTCCTCAGCCAGGCCCTCTGGCTGAGGAATTCTGGGAGTTGAAGTCCACTCCTCTTAAAGTCTATATCAGGGGTCTTCAAACGTGGCCCTTTTAGGACTCGTGGACTTCAACTCCCAGAATTCCTCAGCCAGGCACGCTGGCTGAGGAATTCTGGGAGTTGAAGTCCACAAGTCATAAGAGGGCCAAATTTGAAGACCCCTGCTCACAGTTGGATTTTAATTTTCATATTTGGTCCTAGGAGTTAGTTTTTTTCGGGGGCGGAGAAGGAGGAAGACCAGTTCTGGGGTCCCTTCGCTGCCTTCTTTTTTTCTCTCGGCGATACGAAACCGTTTGTCTTGCAGAAAAGGAGGGATTCTTGGAGAGCGTTGAAGTATATGGAGCTTTTCATCGTGGCCGATTACTCCCTGGTGAGCGTTCTTTCTCTTCCAGCTGGGAGGGACAAGCGCGTCCCGGAATAATAATAATAATAATAATACTTTAATTTATACCCCGCCCTTCTCCCGAAGGACTCAGGGCGGCTTACAGGCAATAAAAACGAAACTATACAATAAATATCTAAAAACAATTAAAATATATATTAAATAAGCCTGTTATTTTTAGAAAAGTTATAAAATCCCTATTAAAATCCCTATACAATCCCCCCCCTAGGCCAATCCCGCTTGATGGAAAAGCCATGTCTTGAGGGCACGGCGGAAGGAGGGGAGATCCGGAATAGTCCGGATCTCTGGGGGAAGTTCATTCCACAGGGTGGGGGCTCCCACAGAGAAGGCCCTCCCCCTGGGG
>NW_015412076.1:0-1881 GCF_001527695.2 Protobothrops mucrosquamatus
TCCAACCAGGAAGTGAAGTCCCGAGATAAATATGGAAGAATAACGAAATAAAACTTTGAAAACTGGAAAGAACCATCAGAAAGTCCCTGGAGGGCAGCGAATGGGTTTGAAAACTGATGAAAAAGAGAGAATTTTAATTGCTCCCCCAATTATTTTCACCTTGCCTGCTTTAAACTCTTGACCTCTGTCCAAGGGGGGGGGGGTTTGGTCCACATTCCTAGATAAGATCCATAAATAAAATTAGAGGCCTTTGACTTTCTTTATAGCAGCATCTCCAGCCAAAGGAAAACAAAGCATTTCAAACCGTCCATGGCTGATTTCTGAGGTAAAATATAAGCAAATTTTCCCTTCCCAGCTCAGCAAACCTCTCTTGGATCGATGGATGCCTTCCTTGATTACCTTCATACTTACGACCACAAGGGTGCCCCAAATTTCCGTCGTTAAGCGAGATTTGTCCCAGTGTCCAACCTTTCTAGCCACGGTTATTAAATTAATAATAATAATAATAATAATAATAATAATAATAGTAGTAGTAGTAGTAGTAGTAGTAGTAGTAGTAGTAGTAGTAGTAGTAAAGTTGGAAGGGACCTTTGAGGTCATCTACACCAACCCCCTGCCCCTATACCATTTCGGACTTTTTAAGAAAAGAGTTTGTCTGAAATGGGGTAGGCAGGGTTTCCTGCCTGAGCAGGGGGTTGGACTAGATGACCTCCGAGGTACTTTCCAACTTTTTTTTCCAAATTATTATTATTCTAATCCCGCTTTAGCCACGAAAGACAGCTGGGCGACTAGTGACCGGGAGACGGTGAGTTCTAGTCCCGCCTTAGGCATGAAAGTCAGCTGGGTGACTTTGGGTCAGTCCCTCTTTCTCTTAGTCCAGACCACCTCACAGGATTGTTGTTGTCAGGAAAATTAGGAGAAGGAAGGTGTGTTGGGTATCTTCACAGTCTTGAGTTATTTGTAAAATAATAAAAGTGGGATACATATAAATAAAAGGTAGATAGATAGATAGATAGATAGATAGATAGATAGATAGATAGAAAGATAGATAGATAGATAGATAGATAGATAGATGATAGATAGATAGATAGACAGACAGACAGATGATAGATAGACATAGAGGTATAGATATTAGAGACATATAGATGAGGTAGGTAGGTAGGTAGGTAGGTAGATAGATAGAGAGATAGATAGATAGAGAGATAGAGAGATGGATGGATGGATGGATGGATGGATAGCAGAGAGAGAGAGAGAGATCAATTAGACAGACAGAAAGCAAACAGAAGAAAACAAAATAAAATAAAAACTCCAATCAAACACAACACAAACCATAATCCTGATCCAAACCCCTCCAACTCTACTTCCCCAGCTGGTGGGCTGACTTGGCTGCCCCCCCCTGCTGGGGTCCTCTCCCAAAACTGAGACCCCCCCTCTCCCCTCCGGTCCCTCCTCCCCCAGTGACCCCTCTTCACCCCCCCCCAGAGGGTCCCTTGCGCAAGAGGGATTTCGACAGGGCTTCTCCTGCCCTCCATCCGCCTCCCCCCCTCCCGGGTCGGTTGGACCCCAAACCCCCATTTCCTGGGCTGGGGGGGCGATGGGGGGGAAGCCATCTGCTGGGCCCCCCCCACCCCAGGGAGGAAGGGAGGGGCCGTAAATAGGGCAGCCCCGAGTGGCGTCTCCAAGCTGGGCCAGCCAGACTCAGTTTCCCCTTCGGAGAAGCCGGCTGAGGAAGATGATCCCCACCTGGGCTGCACTTCTGGTCCTGGGCTTGGCTACCGCAGCCCCCCAGACGCGGGTCCTGACCCAGCAGCAGGCCATCGCCTCGGCCCTCGCCCTCTACAACCAGCAGAGACCCTCGGAGTGGGCCTTCCGCCTGCTGGA
>NW_015412077.1:0-1881 GCF_001527695.2 Protobothrops mucrosquamatus
CAGAGTAGCGAAATAGGCAACAAATAAATGTAATAAATACAAAAAATGTCCTCAGTGGTAAGAAGCTCCTGGCAAGGTTGTAATCCATGTTCAAAACTCTTATATGCAATGACAGAGATACTTATGAAAAATTACAGTAATTTTTCTAACAATCAGATCCATTTAATTCTTGTAACTAATATTCTTTTTCAGTAGATAATTTAAACATGAACATCCATTTTATGAATTTTTTATCCTTAACTTTGTTTTTTCTTTCTCACAACATTCCTTTCCTCTTGCAAATCTTGATGAGCCTGAGGACCACAATTTAGGAAAGCTAAGACAGGAGATGAAATCTTTCCCATGCTTGCATACCTATCCAGGTAAATCTTTGTAAGGCAGAACAACGTGCTGAAACATGATGTAATAGCAGAATAGGATTTGATTTCCTGCCTTTCCATAAAAAACAAGCTTAAAAAATGAATCACCCAAGAAGCATGGATCTCAGACAATGGAAAGGTCATAGGATAGTGGTTTATATTCTTCATAAAGCAGAACCCCAAAATAAGCTTCTATTTGAAGAATATGCAATAAAATATAAAAATACAAAGAAATAAACTACATTCTATAGTATGTGTGTAAAAGGATTTTGTGTGTGTGTCGATTCCTTGCACTTGTCTGGATCAGTCCCTGAGGTTTTCTTGGCAAGGTTTTTCAGAAGTGGTTTGCCTTTGCCTACTTCCCAGGGCTGAAAGAGCCTGCCTCAAGGTCACCCAGATGACTTTGTGCCTAAGGTGAGACTTGAATTCATGGTCTTCAATTTTCTATTCTAATTCCTTAACCACTGCACTAAACTGGAACTGCTATCAGCTATTTAAGTTTAAACTATCGTGTTTCCCCAAAAAATAAAATTTTCTCCAAGAAAACAGACGATTAAGTTGGGTTTTATGAAAATACCAGGTTTCAACAGGTTCATGCATTTTGTCTCAATAACTTTACCTTTTACTTCCTCACTCTTCCTGATGCTATAAGAAATATTGAGGTCTATATACTTTTCTTAAATTCAGTTTAATTGCCAATAGCAATTAAAGAGTTAATTAATAATTAGCCAGACCATTTTGCAAATTAATACGGCAAGCAAGACAGTATACTGTATAATATCTGTCATATTTTCAGCAGAGACAGCATCATACAGGTGGCAAGGATTTGACAGTAGCGCATACGGTAAAATAAAGTACTTTGCCATTCACATAATGTCTGGGGTAATGAGATGAATTCATTTGCTAGTTTCCTCTAGTTTTATCTGCCAAAGAACACTGTGTTATCAGCACAGATGGAGCTACATGCTCCTGGAGATGAGCCTGTTGCAAACTAACATCTCTGAATATCAATGAATCCTTGAGAGTCAGACCAGGGATTCTATCAAGTGACAAGCTTGGAAAACACAGAAAGCTCAAGTAATCCCAGTAGTCTGATCTGATTGCATGTACTGCCAAAAGTTGTGCACAAGAAATCGGAAAATTTTGCAGTATTGGTGGGATTGGATAATAGACAGATGAACAGTTTCAGATGACTTATAGCTATATTTGTGTCAGAATTAAATAAAAAATTTATCGAAGGGATGAGAATCTATAATTTTCTAGAAAATCACTAGAGTTCAGAATAAGGATTAAACACATACAGACATGTACATGTATCCCTCGACCTACGTACAACTGCGGACCTGCGCCTTTTTCGCTGAGCCCTGAAAACCCATCTATTTCGTGCGGCCGGCCTGGCGTAGTCTTAATTAGGTTTTAGTATAGGTTTTTATATGGGGTATTTTAGAGCAGGCCTTTATTTATTTAATTTGATTTTAGAATAGATATTTATTGTGATTTTTATTATCGCCTGTTCACCGCC
>NW_015412078.1:0-1881 GCF_001527695.2 Protobothrops mucrosquamatus
CTGCTGCAGAGCTTGAAAAAAGACAGGGGGAGTTGCAGGCTGGGCTGGTTCACTTTGAAGGGGGTTGATTTGCTTTGGGGGGGCTGCTGTCTTTGAGGGGGGCTGGTTCACTTTGAGGGGGGCCGTGAGCTGCTTCCTCTTCTCACTCCCCGAGCCCCCCTTCCGTGGAGGTCCAGGGGCCGGGTGGAGGGGTTTTGTAGAGTGCAGGAATGCAGCTGGGGGGGGGCAGGGCAAGGCAGGACCCTTCCAGCCCCCCACCCCCCTCAGGTTTCCTTTGCTTGAAAGGGGCCTGCTGGGAGGAGTGGCCAGTCCCCCCCCCACTCCAGGCCAGAGGGTGGCAGCCGTGATTGGCCCTGACCAGGCTGGACCCACAACTGGCCTCTGCTGCCATGCCCTGCCCCCCCCCTGGAGATTTGCTAAGCTGCAAATTGCAGCATGTCTGGACATAAACCCTCTGTGTGCCAGTTGGGGGGGTGGGATTCCCTGGGGCTGGAGGCTCTGGGGGTGGGGGTCCTCGTGTTTCCTTCCTTCCTTCCTCCCTCCCTCCCTCCCGTCTTTCTTTCCTTCTTTCTTTCCCTCTTTCCCTCTTTCTTTCTCTCTCTCTCTCTCTCCCTCCCTCCCTCCTGCCTTTCTTTCTTTCTTTTTTCTTTCTTTTTCTTTCTTTCTCTCTCTCTCTCTCCCTCCTTCCTCCCCCAACCTTTCTTTCTTTCTCTTTCTTTCTTCCTGTCTCTCTCCCTCTCTCCTTCCCTCCTCCCTCCCTCCTTCCCTCCCGCCTTTCTTTCTCTTTCTTTCTTCCTCTCTCTCCCTCTCTCCTTCCTTCCCTCCCTCCCTCCTTCCTCCCTCCCGCCTTTCTTTCTTTCTTTCTTTCTTTCTTTCTTTCTTTCTTTCTTTCTTTCTCTCTCTCTCTCCCTCCCTCCCTCCTTCCTCCCTCCCATCTTTCTTTCTTCCTCTCTCTCTCTCTCTCCCTCCTTCCTCCCTTCCCTCCCGCCTTTCTTTCTTTCTTTCTTTCTCTCTCTCCCTCCCTCCCTCCTTCCTCCCTCCCATCTTTCTTTCTTCCTCTCTCTCTCTCTCTCTCCCTCCTTCCTCCCTTCCCTCCCGCCTTTCTTTCTTTCTTTCTTTCTTTCTTTCTTTCTTTCTTTCTTTCTTTCTTTCTTTCTTTCTCTCTCTCTCCTTCCCTCCTTCCTTCCTCCCTCCCTCCCGCCTTTCTTTCTTTCTTTCTTTCTTTCTTTCTTTCCCTCCCTCCCTCCCTCCCTCCCTCCCTTCCTTCCTTCCTTCCTTCCTTCTTTCCTTCCTTCCTTCCCTCCTTGCTCATCAAAATCTTTCTTTCTCCCATCTCAGCTTCTTTCTAAATCTCGACTCTCTGGATTATTCAGCGTGGGGGCCTGTTTCCCTCTTTCTTCCCACCAGGTTTAAAATCTCCAAGATCATCGTGGTGGGGGACCTGTCGGTGGGGAAAACATGCTTGATCAACCGGTAAGGATGATGATGACATGGGGGGGGGAGAGCGGGGGGGGCTTCCATCCCCTGAGAGTTTGGGGTGAGCCAATGAAAAGGTCTGTCATGGCCGAGGGCTGGGGTGGGTGGGTGGGTGGGATCAGTTTTTCAATTGTCTGAATGAGACCCTTGAGCAGCAGCCTCCAAATTGGGCCCTTTGTGGACTTCAACTCCCAGAATTCCTCCAGCAGCATGAGGAATCCTGGGAGTTGAAGTCTAGGAAGCCTAGAGTGGCCAAATTTGGAGACCCCTGCCCTTGAGGATTCCCCCAGGAGCTGTTGCACAGGCACAAGCGGGCCACACAACCAGACATGGTATTATCATCTGCCCTGAGCAGGGGGTTGGACTAGATGGCCTCGGGGGGGCCCTTCTAGCTGCAGCCTGCTC
>NW_015412079.1:0-1881 GCF_001527695.2 Protobothrops mucrosquamatus
GCCATTTTCTTGCCAGAAACCAGCAAAAAACACAAAAATTTCAGTCATGTGACAGTGGGATGCTGCAACTGCTTATAATTGCAAGTATGTTGCTAGGGGTCCAAAATGTGATTATGTGATTGCAGGGAGGGGCGTAACAGTCAATATTTTGATGATGGGTTATAAAAAGATTTTCAAAAGTCCATCATAATTCTGAACAGTTGTTAAGCAATTGGTCATAAGTCAAGGATTAGCTATATCCGTGGTGGCGAACCTATGGCACGCGTGCCACAGGTGGCACGCAGAGCCCTCTCTGTGGGCACATGCACCATCGCCCCAGTCCTAGGCCTTCAGCTGGGTTTTATAAAACCTTTAGGCCTTGAGCGCCATGTGCAAAAAAAAAAGGTTCAATCAATCAATCAATTTTAACTTCTCGCGGGAAAAAAAAGATCTTGCAAAGTTGGAATTGATTGATTGAACTTTTTAGTCCCACCCAGTCTGCCATTACCACCACAGCCATGCCCACCATATGGGCCACGCCCATCCAATTGGCCACACTCACCCAATGGGCCACGCCCAATCGGCACCCGACGATACATAAGTGGGTTTTTGGTTGCAGTTTGGGCATTCGGTCTCTAAAAGGTTCGCCATCACTGACCTATATCAAGAAGCATAGTATAGCATACATTACCAAAGTAAAATAATAAAACCACCAAATAATAAGTTTAATCCATATTACTAAGAATTTGTTTTTATTTATAGATCCTATGCATAAAAATGCCTATATAGTAGATTTGGTAGCAATCCATACATTAGTCTAGGGGAGATGTTGCCATTAATTTGTGCATCAACAGTTAATTTACAATTTGCAGGACAGATACCAAAGAATGAGTACACAAGGGATGGCAACAAACTTTGCAGAATATTTATTAAGAAATTGTACCTGAACATACCCATAGCAACAGGGAGTCCAGGTGAGCCCAAACAAAAAAAGATGGACTCCAACATTTTATTCACAAAGAGGTTGCTTTTGTTTTACAGTTCTGCAACTTCTCTTTCTTCCTCCACCTCCAGAATTGCTTAGCTGAGGCATCAAAGGAAGGATACATATTAATGAAGATTCAGTATCTAGCAGGCATAAGATGCCTGCTAATACAAAAGAGGTAAATAACTACCTGATTGGAGTTAGAGCCAAACATATTTTTATTGCACAACTTTACAAGAGAAAGTAGGAAAAGCTAAGTTGCATAAGAAGCCCCTCTTCCAGCTGGTAATTGAAAAATTCAGGTCAGTCATAGTCACAAATAGTTTCAAGTTTGAATCGAATTCTATGTCAGGGAAGTATGGTTTGATAACGTTTAATAAGGATATCCCAAGTTGAAATGTGAATTCAGTTTTAAAATTTGTATAATTCTAGCACAAACCATTTTCCATAATTATTGAGCTTTATGACATTGTCCCCCAAATATGGAAAAGTTATTAAGGACTGCTCATTAAGGACACATAATACACCTATTTTGAGGGTCCTTCCTATCAACTTCTGGGTGCAATTTAAAGTGCTGGATTTAACCTATAAAGGCTTTTCTGGCTTGGCACTGGATTATTATATTCAGGAGTGTACTTTGATCATGCTGGGAGAAGGAGATGGTTTCCTCCAATTTTTGGGTATTCAGAGAGTCAAGACCTACAGATTTTTCTGCCTGTGTATTTTGGATTGTCAGCTTGTGTGTTTTCAATTGAAAATATTAATGTTTTTCATGTGATGAGCTCCTGCAAGTCTATATACAATTGTGGTGAAATCCAAATTAGATGATAGATATATGATAGATAGATATAAGATAGATAGATAGGTAGGTAGGTAGGTAGGTAGGTGGGTGGGTGGGTGGGTGGGTGGGTGGGTGG
>NW_015412080.1:0-1881 GCF_001527695.2 Protobothrops mucrosquamatus
AAAAAAAGTGAAATATTTGGGTGTTGATATTACTGCTTCTAATGCTAAATTGTATACAAATAATTATGATAAGTTATGGAAAAAAGTTCAAAAGGATTTGATGGAGTGGAAGAAATTACAGCTATCATTACTGGGAAGAATTGCAGTGATAAAAATGAATGTTCTCCCAAAGTTTCTTTTCTTGTTTCAGATGATACCTGTTGTGTCCTGAGCCTGCAAAAGCAGGCTCGGGACGTTGCAAGAGTACCGGGCATTTGCAAAAGCTGCCCGGGACCAGACTGAGTGGCGCCGGCCTTGTGCGCATGCGCAAGGCGGGAAAATACCGCCTCATGATTGGTTGAACTTGCCCGGGGATCAGAAGGTATAAATAGAGGCATGCGTGCCTCTGCTCGGGTTGTTTGTAGAATGGAAGCAGAGAATAAAGACTTGTTAGAAATGCTTCGTCTCAAGCGCCATTATTCTCCGGATTTAACACTGGCGATGAAGGTGGGATTCAGTCTATACAGCTAGGAAAGCTTGAAGACTCACCCAAAGAAGTCCGGAAGAGAAAACGGCGTGGAAGTCAGCGTTATCCTGCCAGTACGAAATCGCTGGAGGGTGCGTGCGGCTGAAGAAGAAGAAAATCTGATCCTCGATCATGGCGAAAGTTGGGCTTTTAGCGGAATTCGACGTCTCTCACCCCGAGAGGTGGGAATCTTATGTGGCAAGAGTCGAGACGTATTTCCACATAAACCAGATTTGGGAGGAAGGCTTAAAGGCTGCCACATTGTTGTGCGTTTGTGGGCAAGACGCCTTTGAGATTGCCGAGAGCTTAATCACCCCGGACTCGCTGGAAACGGTATCATACTCCGACCTGAAGAAAACTTTAAAGGAACACTTCCAGCCCAAGCAATCAGTCATGGCTTGGAGGCACACATTTCAACAGAGAGATCAGCGAGTTGGAGAATCAGCAAAAGACTACGTTGCGGCCTTGAGAAGAGCAGCTAAACCGTGCGACTTCAAGGACTTAGAGGAAAGACTGCGCGATCGTTTTGTGTGTGGACTGAGGAACATAGAATTACAACAGAGGCTGTTCGCCAGGGAAGATGTCTCCTTCCAAGATGCTCTGCGAGAGGTTTCAGCTGAAGAAGCTGCCGGTGGGGCGGTCAAGAACATGCGGCCTAAGTGAAACGTTCCAGAGACCGCCACTATTCACAAGGAAGACGTGCGCGAGGATTCGGACGAAGATCCTGAAGAAGAGATGGACAAGCTTTACCAAGCAGCTGGAAGGAGGTCCAAAGATCGTCAGGACAAGGGCCCAGCTGAGCTTCGTTGCCTCGGATGTGGAGGACGCCACAAGCGAGCGGAATGTCGGTTCCGTTCCACCATTTGCCGAGCGTGCGGAAAGAAGGGCCACATCGCTGGGGTCTGCCTGGGTCGACAGAAGGTACAACTGAAGGAAGAATTGAATCTGAAAGGTACCAGGGTGCCCAGCCAAAACAGGGTGGGGTTCTGTGCAACACGCCGGAACATTTTAAGAATAGGCACACACAAACCCCTTAAAAAGAAATTAACACTTAAAGTGAAATTGCAGGGAGTTCCATTGTCGATGGAACTTGACACGGGGTCTGCCCTATCTAAAATTTCCCTCAATACATTTCACAAAATCTGCAGCAGCAGTGGCCAGAGAGTTTCGTTAAGGTCCTCTAATGTAATCCTTACGGATTTCCAAAATTCTCAAGTGTGCGTTAAGGGGGAGGCCACCCTTAAGGTACAGTACAAGAATTTTGCAGGCCCCCTAGACGTGTTGGTTGTGGGGGGTGAGCGAACGAGTCTCATTGGACTCGATTGGTTTGAGGCCTTGGGAATTCAGGTAACAGGGCTAAATAAATTGCAAACACA
>NW_015412081.1:0-1881 GCF_001527695.2 Protobothrops mucrosquamatus
TTGCAGCTGTTTTGCTCTGCAGCACAGCCAGGTTTCCCCACTGAGCAGTTGGATCCGTTTCCAGGAATAGGGTTGAAATCCGTTGTTAGGTCACCGGTTCAGCTTGGACTTTGTCCCAGAGACGTCTCGTGTCTTAATCCAGAATCGTTTTCTGTCAAAGTGAGACGCTTCTTCCGGCCTTTACGCTGAGCGGCCGTGCTGCAGACGGCCTCTGCCTCTTCCGAGGAAGCATTCCAGCATCTCCCGTCCAAAAACGGATTGCATTCTTAAAAATCCTTTGGAACCCGCGGTGGGGCCATTTCTGAAGGGGGATCTCAAAGCTAGAATTGTTCTAGGACCCATTTTACAGTGATCCAGACCCCCTTCGGCAGCTGTAAATAACTAGATTATTTACGGGAGAAAACCGGCAGCACCAAAATGTATTTCTCTTGTAAGAATTTGGTTTGCAGAGGGGAGGAGTAGTAAAGCCTAACCTTACACATCCTTTTGGTGCTCTCTTGAGTTTGGTGGTTTCCTTGCAGACGTCTCATGACCCAACTAGGTAACATCGTCAGCGAGAAGGGCAAGGGTTTGCGCTAGTGATGTTACCTAGTTTGGTAATGAAATGTTTACAAGAAAATTACCAAACCCTGAGAGCACCAAGGACCCCGCAGCCCGCCTCCTTTCTGCAAACGCCTCTCCCTTCTGGCACTGATGATGTTACCTAGCTGGGTCATGAAACGTCTGCAAGGAAACCAGCAAGCTCAGAGATCACCAAGGACCCCACAGTGTCCTCCTCCTCCTTGCAAACCCCAGTTTCTTTTAGCACTGATGATGATACCTAGCTGGGTCATGAAACGTCTGCAAGGAAACAACCAGCACAGAAGACATCAAGGACCCCTCATTTCAGCCCTCAATTGGTACATCTTTTTTCCCCCCAAGCATGGTTTATATCAGGGAGATGCCACTTTTTTTCAGATTCCAAAATCAGAAGCAATACACCCCCATAGGAATAAAAGAGCCAGTGTGGGCACATATTTATGGAAAAACAAATTCCAAAACAAGGAAATTTCCTTGGGGCTGGTGCCTTATCTTTGCAGATCTGAAAGACTCAAAAAAACTTCTTTGGACCCATACCAGGATTCCAGCAGCTGTGCAAAAACACATGGAAAGAAGTTGCCTCGTCTGCATCAAATATCTGGAAGCCTCGGCTTCTTTGGGCACCGGTGTTTTCTCAAAAAGAAAAAAATAAATGTGCAAAAATGCATGGAAAATTATGCATTGGGCTGAGAGATGGGGTTTAGTCACAGTAACAATCAGCAGAATTTTCCCTCCTGGGAGAGAAGGAAAAAAACGACACGGCTGCTTACAAAGCCGATTAGCAAGAGGCTGGGGGATCTGACGGCTGGGTGTGTGATCTGAACACATGGATCTGCAGGAATCCCCTCAAAGGTAATAAGGGAGCTTGTGCAGGAAAATGATATTTTTGGGGAAAGATACAATCTCATTTATCTGCAGCAAACGGTATTGATCTGTAGCGCAATAAGAGTTTCTCGACTTTGGCCATTTTAAGATGTGTCGCCTCCCAGGATCTCCTGGCCTGGGGTTGGTGGGATCCCCAGGTGATCTGGCTCCAGCTGCGTGGTTCCTGAGCCTCCCCTGACAGCCAAGGATGGTTGTTTGGTTTTAGGTTTTTGGTTTTGGTTTTATTAAATTTATACCCCGCCCTTCTCCCGGAGGACTCAGGGCGGCTTACAGCCAACTTAAAAACAATAATACGATATAATACAAAATTTAAAAGTAATTAAAAATAGATATTCAATAGGCCGCTTATACTAAAAATTTTGTTAAAAACCAATTTAAAATACCCCTAGGCCAGTCCTGCCCGCTGAAATAACCAAG
>NW_015412082.1:0-1881 GCF_001527695.2 Protobothrops mucrosquamatus
TACCTTGTAAAAAGGTTGCAGAAGCCCTTGTCTATTTGTACAGTAGCTCTCTCTAGAACCAATTATAGATCACTGATTTACTTCTAGCCAGCCCCTTAGCAGTTACCACTGCTTATATTTGTCCTTTTTCTGAATAAGTGAGCATTTTTAACATTGAGCTGCAGCCATGTACAATATCAAGCTTATGAAGTCTGTTTGGGCCTGAAGCATTATTAAAATAAAAGGGATGGTAGAGGTTGGCACTTTTTTATATTATTTGTAATATAAAAAGTCAGATACTGTATAGTAGGAAGCATCTGAATTGCCAAGAGTTTGGATTCCCAGTTACCATGCTGGGATCCTATGCTTAGTTAAGCGTGTGAGCTCAGCTGTTCTGGTTTGTAAACCATAATTTATAACATAATTTTATGTATGAATTAGACCACTATGCTTGGTGTAAATGTACTATTAACACAAACTCCAGCTTATAACAATATATGTGAACCCACTTGTTGCTTGCAAATGGAGGCAGAGCTTTAGGCTAACATGGACCTGTATCCATAATTTGTTTGTTTGACCTTCTTTAAAAATCTTTTTATGTTTAGGGGGCATGAAAACATTATAGCCAAACTGTTTTGCTCTGTTATTATATGGAACTGCTCCTAAACAAATGATTATGATTATAATACTTAGCTTTAAGAAAAAGGGATATTTCCCTTACCTGTTTCCACTCACGTAAAGCATTCAAAGAAACATATGTATGAGGGAGGTTTTCTGCACAAGCAGGTTTTCTGCACAAGTTTGTAGTCTTTTGTGTCCTTCTCAAACTTAATATCCTATTAGCATTGAGACATGCGAATTCTGCAATGTCACAATACTGTAGAAGTAGTAAAAGCAGAACTTGCATCATATCACAATGCATGTTTCATCATTTTAGTACCATCATAGTCAAGAACAGACTTCTATGTCTATTACCATGATGCTTAGGTATTTTGGAAGTTTAGGCTTTGCACCTCAGGAGACTTTAGGCCAGTGTTTCTCAATCTTGGGAGCGTGAAGATATATGGACTTCAACTCCCAGAATTCCCCAGCCATTGAATTCTGGGAGTTGAAGTCCATACATCTTCAAGCTGCTAAGATTGAAAAATATTGCTTCAGACAGATCTTTGTAGACTCCTAGGATTTGAAGTTAGTGGCTACATGGACACATTTGTTTATCTTGGCATTGCTTTCTGGGATGTCCTTTCAACTTCTAGCCTACAGCTTGGGAATTTCCTTGAATTCTTCAGTCCAAACAGTTGCCATATTTTTGCTCTGCTTTTGCTTTTCTTTTTTTAAGGTCACCTCAAAATATCTTGGTTCTTCCTACTCCTCTCGCTGTTTTTGTTTACCTTTCCCTAGAATAGTCAGACTGGAACTATAGGGATTTGCAAATAGTTTTGGAATTAGAACTGCTTTTAAGGGCCATTGTCAGTGGTTCTCTATAGTTCATACCATGTGATAGAACCATGTGTCTCAAGGTTATTTTTTCCTGTTTAAAGGAAATTAACCTTCCCCAGCATCCAGACATTGTATGACTGAGAATTAAAATTACAAACAACAGTGTCTTGGGCAATTATTAATTCCACTATTAAATATTGTATACACCATAGCCTTTACCTCATTGACCTGCTCTATATACACTGCAATACTCTGCAATTATGAGAACCAGGGCTTTTTTTCAGCCGGAACGCGGCGGAACCGCGTTCCGGCACCTTTTTCCGGGCCGGCCGCACCGGAAATAGCCCCTCCCACACCGGAAATAGCCCCTCCCAAATTTTACTTGCATTCCTGTTCTCTAAAGGGGCGGTCCTAGGGTTTGATGAGGGCGTGGCCAGGTTTGAGTTCCGCCACCTTTTCTCC
>NW_015412083.1:0-1881 GCF_001527695.2 Protobothrops mucrosquamatus
CCTTTCTACAGCTGAAGTGTGATCCAAAAGAAATGTGTTTGCTTCAAGGAGTTGGTTTTAGATATTATATGCATGTCCCTGGAATCTTTTCCTTTCAGATCAAAAATATTGCAGAGCTTTAGACTGTTCTTACTGTCAGAATCATTCTTACATTCTTTACAGAAATCTGCTGTGGTTAGGAGAACCTATGGTACAAATCTTTGTAATCTATATGTGACATTTATAAATATAGATAATTTTTGAGGTTAAAAAAATCAAAAATATGATCATAATTCCATAAAGCCTTAATGGTTGCTACAGCAATGACTGTTCAGCAAAATTGTTATTTCTTTTTTATATTGGATTAGAAAGAAAAACTAGTAGGTGGATGGTAAAGTTGAAAATTTTGCTAAATTTTGTATTGCTTTTTTACATAAAACAGGATGAAAGTTCTAGCAATCTAAATGGGAAATTTTAAATATAGTATATTTTATTAATATGCTATCAATAAAGTGAGATGTTGTTAGTTGCAAAATCATGTCTGACCCATTGCGACCCCATGGACAACGTTCCTCCAGGCCTTCCTGTCCTCTACCATCTTCTGGAGTCAATTTAAGTTCACGCCTACTGCTTCAGTGACTCCATCCAGCCACCTCATTCTCTGTCATCCCCTTCTTCTATTGCCCTCAATTTTTCCCAGCATTAGGCTCTTCTCCAGTGGAAACAAAAAAAACCCTTGAGCTGATAATGACTGAGCATTTTTTTCTGATAATTTTACCTCCTTTAAAATAGCAAAGAGAACTTGGTTCTTCTTTTTTGTATGGCAGGTATGGGTTATGTGTAACCTTCACGATGTTGCTCAGCTTCATTTTTTTTTTTTTTTGCTTAACAAGCTTAGGCAATAGTGCTGAAAATGTTGAGAACTGCATGCATATAACATCTGGAGCATCAAACATTACCCATCCTATTTTTGAACAAAAGAAAACGTACTTGGTCCAAATTGGGTAGCTGGACCCAGAGTGATAGATTTTCCAGGTGCTGAAGTTTTGGCTGTAGTGCTTAGTGCCATCAAGTGGACTAACTAAGGAATGACATCATTCCCATTGAGGGCAATAATTAGGGACAGCAGCTACAGAGGTAGTTTTTTCTGTAAGATTGGCAGTTGTTTGCTGTTGCCTTCTTCCATGAAGTTCTTTTGACTTCGCAGTCTAATCTATAGCGGTGAGTTCTTGATGATCTGGCATTCAAGTGTTAATACGGTTCAATCTTGCTTTGCTGTTTCAGTCGAGGGCTTTGTGAAGCACCCAATAATGCTACCAGTAAAAAAAAAATGCAGCATTTAGATATTTTGTTTAATGAAATCATTACCCCAATTCTGGCTGAAGTTTTTGAGGTACTTAGTAAGAAAATGCAGTAATGTACCAAAAGCAAGCCACAATAGTCCGGTGGAATAATAAAAAAAATAAAACTTAATGCTTCTTCCTCTTGCTCTCTCTTTCATTCTCCCATCCCCTTTTCTTAAACTCAGGAAGCAGCTGGGATAGTATTGACTATCATTCTGGAATATGATTTAGAGCTAAGTTTTCTAGAATTCTTATAAATGCATGCAGCACCTTGCATATAATATTGGAACAATACTTGCACATCTTCTAAGGGAGGCCAGTTTGCTATCAGTGTGATCTGCCTGCCAGACTGCAGATTCAGATTTACAGTCCTTATCTCCACAAGTGAAAGATTAACCCTTTTCTATATGGATTCAATCAAATTATCTTATCCTCACCCTCTACTGCATGACTCCCTCTACTGTTTTCCCTTGTCTCCAGCAACCTCTGATTAGTATTGAGAATTCTCCAAGCTGAAATTTAAAAAATTAAAGCAGAGCACTCTTTGCTTCAAAAAGTT
>NW_015412084.1:0-1881 GCF_001527695.2 Protobothrops mucrosquamatus
GTATGACAAGGGGTGACAAACAAAAAAGGTTAGACCAGGGGAAGGGGTAGATACAGTAGTGGGGATGTCCCCCACAATAAGTCAACGCTTCAGCAAGTACACCCGTCCGGGTATACATATTCAATCATGATAATTAATATGAAATAGCAATACTTAATATAATATTATTAATATATTACTAATTAATTATAATAACTTTAACACATTAATATATTACTTATTGGTTATAATTACTTATTGTTAAAATCACAAATAAAAAAAAGAAAAATTCATAGGAATAAACATGAAATTTAAATACAAAATATCAATTATCCCATTAAGTTTCATAACCTTTTCTCATTCTATCGTGCCACCTTTTTCTGCCCCCATGCTGCCATCTTTTGCCTTGGGAAATCCTGCCTTTTTTGTCTTCCAAGACTTTGTGTTCCAAAGTCAGAGTGGAGACGCGCTGGTAGCCACCGAGAATCGCAGCATGTTCTGTCCCCTGGATTAGCTCCTGGGCAGGACCAAAGCACCAGAAACACAGGCACAATGCTAATTGTTACTTTTCACATACCTGCAGGTGCTGGAGGAGGGGGCAGAAAGACACTCATGGACCCCCTCAGAAACCGGAGTGCCCCCTCTCCCACCTTCTTCCTCGTCGGCATCCGAGGACTGGAGGCAAGAAGCCCGTGGGCCTCCCTCCCTTTCTGCTTCCTCTACGCCATTGCCCTCCTGGGAAACAGCGCCATTCTGCTCGCGATTGTGAAGGACCGCAACTTACACAAACCCATGTACCTCTTCCTCTCCATGCTGGCGGTGAGCGAGCTGGGGGTGTCCCTCTCCACCCTCCCCACCGTGCTGGGCGTCTTCCTCTTCGGTGTGCAGGAGATCGGCCTTGACGCTTGCCTCAGCCAGATGTTCTTCATCCACTGCTTCTCCATCATGGACTCCGGGGTGCTCTGGGCCATGGCTCTGGACCGCTTCGTCGCCATCTACAACCCGCTGCGGTATGCCTCCATCCTGACCGGCCACCGCATCGCCCTGATAGGCTCGGGGATTGCTGTGAAAAGCATCCTTTTGCTGCTCCCACTGCCTCTTCTCATGAGGAGACTGCCCTTCTGCAGGGCCAACGTGCTGGCCCACCCCTACTGCCTGCACCCCAACCTGATCCGGCTCCCGTGTGCAGACACCACCCTCAACAGCCTTTATGGCCTGTTCGTCCTGCTCTGCACTTTTGGCCTGGATTCCCTCTTTATCATCTTGTCCTACACCATGATCCTCAAGACCGTCCTGAGCATCACCTCGAGAGATGGTCGCCTGAAGACCCTCAACACCTGCGTCTCCCACATCTCTGCAGTGGTGGTTTACTACACCCCGATGATCGGCCTCTCCATGGTGTACAGATTCGGCAGGCGTGCGTCCCCTCTGGTGCCCTCCCTCCTGGCCCACATCTACCTCCTGGTTCCCCCGCTACTGAACCCCATCATCTACAGCATCAAAACGAAAGAAATACTCAAGGCTTTGTGCAAACTCTTTTCACCAAAGACCACCTAGGAGGGAGGGAGGGAGGGAGACCAAGCATCGTTTGGCTCTTGAGGTGGAGCCTCTCTCTCCTTGAATGCCAGAAGGTGAGCTCGAAGAGATGCTGCGGACGTTCAGAAGGGACGATCCATTGTGTTGGCCTCCTGAACTCTGGGACTCAGAGGCAGAAGGGATGAGAGAGTTTTGTGGAATGTAAATAATGTGGACACTTCAATTCAATTAAGAACAGAGCTGGAAGGGACCTTGGAGGTCTTCTAGTCCAGCCCCCTACTCAAGCAGGAGGTCTTATACCATTTCAGACAAGCGGCTGTCCAGTCTCTCCTTAAAAACCTCCAGTGATGGAGTGCCCACAGCTTC
>NW_015412085.1:0-1881 GCF_001527695.2 Protobothrops mucrosquamatus
AGTTACCCTGACCCCACCCTAAAGCAAGGGATTATAGGGTTGCAAAAAAAGCAAAAACCTACCTGGATTGTCAAGACAACTCTATGGTGCCTATAGATAGAAATGCTGCATAGCAGAACTTTCAGTCTTGAAATGGGCCAAGACTTCTGTTTTGTTTAAAATCATTACACTACTTGAACTATTACCTAGTTTTTTTTTTGCCTTTTCAACACTGTGTATTCACTATGCCTCCGTATGCATTTATGCAGAATTTATAGGTATTATTTGTAACATTGTTTTGTTTTGTTTCCAGTGATCTGCAAATGAAGGGTACAATCAGTCTTCAAAGGGGCCCACAAGGTTTAAAAAAAAGAATAATTTGAATAGAGAACATCAACTTATACAAGTATTTATTTTTAACCATCTCAGAAGATTTCCAAACCAGACTGTGTTAATAAAAAAACCATTCACCTTACTGTCAAAATGGGAATAAACTCAGGCAATCTTTATATTACCATAGTTCTCTGTATACTTTACACTGTTTTCTAGATATCTAGCTTTAAATAGGGATAATTTTTAATGATTTTAATAATGTCACAGCTACAAATATTTGGTTTTAATTGGCTTTTATAGGGGAAATGTTGTGTGTGTTGTTTGTATTGTGTTATTTTAATATGCTGTGAGCCGCCCTGAGTCCCATGGGGAGAAGGGCGGCATATAAATTATGAAAAATAAATAAATAAATAAAATAAATAAATTATGAAGTAAATAAATATGTAAGATTAGAAAGCTGTACAATTACAGATATCCCTATAAACAATTATATAAATAATTTGAATTTGGTTTGGGACAATATTTATGGTGCCAGACAGGTATCTTCCTATTGCTTGCTGGTTCTTATAAAGTGGAAAGAGAAATATATATCTGTTTTATTATGCAAATGTCACACTGTCACACTGTCCAGTGAAACTCCTGATGATGAACAAGTGATGAAAACATTATATATGCAGTTTAAAAAAACTTGTAGGAAAGCCATCTCTTCAAGGTTTTCTGTAAGCCCAGCATGGTCAGGGCCATCTGAATCTCAGGACGGGTATACCATCAAGCAGTATACTAAGAATGAACAAGATTTACAATAGTGACGAATATCTGTGGCACGGGTATAGGATGAGGGTGAAGGTTCATTCTCCAAAGCTCGGAGAACGAACCTTCACCCTCAATGAACAAGATATTGACTTGCTGACTTGCTTTGCCTAACCCCAAACTATAGTTAGGGCATTGGGATGTCATTCAGACTAGAGAAGTTTAGTTAGATGATAGTCAAGAGAGGGAAAGTATTTATGACTGATGAGATAGAACTACCAGTAGGCCACGTAGCATATGTATATACCAGCTACAAGTATCTTGGTATTCTATAGTCACATAAGAAACATAAGGAGGAGGCAAGGAAGACATCAAACAATAAGTCAGGTCTTGAAGAGTTAGCTCAATGGGAAGGACAAGATCCACACCATCAACATATATGCCCTACCTATCATCAGTTACTCTGTTGGTATAAAAAGCTGGCCAAAGGAGGACATGGGCACTGCAGATGTGAAGACCTGTAACTCCTCACAGTGTACAGACGTTTCCACCCCATGTGCAACACCATGAGAATGTATTTCAATCAGAAAGAGGGTGAGTAGGGTCTGGTAAATGTTAAAGTGTTAAAGCCACTGTTTTGGATGAAACCAAGAACATCCAGGAATACATCAGTAAGATGTCACCCAAAAATGAGATGCTGAGAGAATGCCTAAGGTGACAGCAGACATAGGAGAAAGATCAAGAAAAAGAAGTGCAATGACAAGACAAACCCTGCATGAGACGCACCATCAATAGATAGCCGAAGTGGCTGATACTGAG
>NW_015412086.1:0-1881 GCF_001527695.2 Protobothrops mucrosquamatus
GAAGTTTTTAAGAAGAGACTGGACAGCCATTTGTCCAAAATGATATAGGGTTACCTGCCTGAGCAGGGGGTTGGACTAGATGACCTCCAAGGTCCCTTCCAACTTTATTATTATTATTATTATTATTATTATTATTATTATTATTATTATTATTATTATTATTATTATTATTATTATTATTATTATTATTATTATTATTGATCATCGCACAGTCAGCCAGATGTTCAGACTGAATTTGGCATTTTTGTCTACCTGGGATAGGCAGATGTGGATGTTTGATGGTATTACAGATATTGTCGCAGGAAGGAAGCAGTTCCTATGATGATGATGATGATGATGATGATGATGATGATGATGACACTGCCCTACTATGGGGTGGCTCACAATAAAAGGCAATTAAAAAAAACACCAAATGAATGGCAAATCCAGTTAACACAGAGGTCCCCAACCTTTTGGGCACCAGGAACCGGTTTCGCGGAGAGAGGCTTTTCCACGGACCGGAGGGTGTGTGGTTTTGTGTGGTGCCTGCATCCCACGGATGGGGCTTTGCTTGTTCATGCGGACCGTTTGCTGGCATAACGCGGCCCAGTACTGGTCCATGGACCGGGGGGTTGGGGACCTCTGAGTTAACATATAAAACAAATGTCATCAGAGACTCCAGCCATCCTAATCTGCAGCCAGGGAGGAGAGCCGGGTCTTTAAAACTTTCTCGAGTGGCATTAGAATGGGAAGCGTCTTCTATCCTAGGGTTGTTTTCTGAAACCCAGGTTAAGCTCAAGCTGCAAAACTTCATCTGGATAATCATTTCAACATTTGCAAACATTTTTACACCAACCATTTAGTTACTGCTTAGATATGCTGGCCTCCTTTGAAGAGCAGAAGCATTTATGCGTCGGCATCTGTACGATAACCTTTTTTTTGCGATTTGATGTCAGCGCAATGTGCATTTCCAGCATTTGTATTGTAGCTTGTCGAGGTGGCAGTGAATTATGGGGTTCGCTCTAGAGGCTCCTGTCAGCGAATGTCACAGATTATTTCAACCAGGCCATTTTTTACCCTGATGATTCTTAACCTGGTATTAAAACACCATGAAAATTGACTTATCTTGAATAGCAGTTTATTCAGTCATTGGAGGCAATGTATAGGACGTGAATAGCAACACCATATATCATGCAGTTATCTTAAAATTTATACTCATTTTCAAGCCAGAGCGCCCCCAGATTCTTTTGAATGCTGAAATAACAAGAGTTATAGTTAGATTGTAACTTCGAACAGTCACTAAGCCAACTGTTGTAAGTCAAGGACTCCCTGTATACTTTTTGCAAATACACATGACATTATTTGCTCCTTCTTTTCTGGAACTTGGGGGACTGGAGGCTAAAACATATAAGGAACGGTTGCTGGAATTGGGTATGTCTAGTTTAACGAAGAGAAGGACGAGGGGGGACAGGATAGCAGTCTTCCAGTATCTCAGGGGCTGTCCCAAAGAAGAGGCAGTCAAGCTATTCTCCAAAACGCCTGAAGGCAGGACAAGAAGCAACGGGTGGAAACTAACCAAAGAGAGAAGCAACCTAGAACTAAGGAGAAACTTCCTGACAGTTAGAACAATTAACCAGTGGAACAACCTGCCTCCAGAAGCGGTGAACGCACCAACACTGGAAGTTTTTAAGAAGAGACTGGACAGCCATTTGTCTGAAATGGTATAGGGTTTCCTGCCTGAGCAGGGGGTTGGACTAGATGACCTCCAAGGTCCCTTCCAACTTTATCATCATCATCATCATCATCATCATCATCATCATCATCATCATCATCATCATCATCATCATCATCATCATCATTATTATTATTATTATTATTATTATTATTATTATTATTATTATT
>NW_015412087.1:0-1881 GCF_001527695.2 Protobothrops mucrosquamatus
TCTTAAGAGGTTCTTTGTCTTCTTGAGTTCCTGGCTCCAACCTTCCTGATGGTCTTACATCTGCATTTCTATAGGGCTGGTTCCTGCTTGGGGCAAAGAGATGATGCCAGGTTTGGTTTTTGGTTTTAAAAATCCTTTTTGAGGAAAAATATTTTTCTGCCTTTTAATATTTCCTTCTCTGGGGCTCTGACTTCCCACAATATCCCCCCTTTGTGCCTTAAGTGTGTGAATGTATGACACACTTATTGGCACAACATTAAAATTGATCAGGTCAGGGAAACTTGGTAGGCAAGCTGTTAAACTGTTAAGCCAAAAAAATAAGACACTAATAGAGGCAGCAGAAAAAGATCCCTTCTCCCAAAAGGGGAGTTCTAAAAGTCAAGGCAAAAATTGTTAGGTGTAAAATAAATTTACAGTGTCCAATATTCTGTGCCAATCATTTTCAAATGTTGGATGTCACTTTTAGCTTCCAGTCAGGTTTGCACATTCCTCCCAAAATTCTTCACAGCCATGGTTTGCCTTAGTACATAACCACTAGCTGCCCGTTTTCAAGAGTTGTGCCCTGCCTTAGCTTTTAGTTCAGTGCATCCAAGTTAGTAATGTCCAATTAAGGTTAGCCAGTATGCCAGGCTATTAAAGTTTTTTCTTAAATTGCACATAGTGAGCTCTAGGAATCCCAATCTGAGTCCAACAGTGCAAGATATTCAGGGCTGAGGTTTGGGGATCTTTCCTGTTGCTTCCTTAGTCATAAGGCATAAGAATTGCAAATCACCTGAGGGGGGCCTAGTTCCCTCCCCCTTGGAATTTTTTGGAAGTTGTTCCTACAAAGCTTTGGTGCAATGGAGCAAAAATCATCCTGGGGAACTTTACTAAAGGTAGGTGGAAGGGATAGACTCAATGTGATTCTGAATGGTGTGTGTGTGTGCATGTGCAGCTACTTTTACAAAATAGGCAATACAAACATTCTGGATAAATTTTCCCTCCCACCAGATAGAAGTCCAAGGTGTTCAGTACTTTTTATGTCAGCTATTCCCAAATGCCATCTCTCCATGAATACATCCAACTGGCTTGTTACAATACAAATGGGGCAAGAAAGAAAAGTTTACAATGAGTTTCCACCCTCCCCCCTTAGTCTAATTTTCTCTTCTGAGGCTTCACATGGGGACCAGTGGCTCCAGGACTCCTTCCTTCTGCAGCTCTCACAGGCATCTGGGGAAATGGTAGGACTTGGGAAGATGTTCCACTCAGGTTGCATGGTGGCTTTTTAGTGGATGGCTGGATTCAAAACCCAATTCCATGGCTCAAATGGATGGAGGCAGCATCTGGGTCTGTGTGTTCTGCTTCCAAAGGTTTGGGGGCAGGGCTGAAAGATACAAGAACAAGGTCTCCCCACCTTTCTGGGTGGACTCTCCCAGGAGAGGCAAACAAAAGGTATGGAGAACAAAGGGCAAGAAAAGAATTGAAAGGGGGGGTAGCTTGCAGGCAGTTTGAAAAGGCATCAATATTGCAGTTGTTAAAGAATCAGGCAAACAAAATGAGGACATCCCAGATGACAAAAGAAAGGCTGGATTCTGGTAAGAAAACATACATGAAATGTTTCACTTTTGAACTTGAACATTTGCAGCTGGGCAGCTTGAAAACTCCAAATAATTTTAAAAGCCTAATATTTTAAGGTGTGCAACTGTGGCTTTTGTGGTTTGCCACAATCAAGGTGGGCCACCCAGGAGTCCTGGCAAGCGATGACAAGCCAGAAAAGGAAGAGACATGCAAGAATTTCCTCGAGGTGAGTGACCCAGAGGGAGTCCTGAGTTCCTCATTTATTGGCTTATATGAGGAAGTACATGCTTGTTACATGATTGGTTACATGTGCAGTCAATTAAG
>NW_015412088.1:0-1881 GCF_001527695.2 Protobothrops mucrosquamatus
TATTTTCCTCTCCCAGTTCAATCCTACTGTAAGGACCCACCCCACTTTGCATCTTAAGAAGACAGAACTCTTGGAATATTTCTTCCAACAGGCATCTTTATTAAGAGAAAACTGGTTGCAGGCATTCTAGACAGGACTTGGGGTCCAAGCTCTCCCATTCAAGGTTTTAAGGGATCCCCCAGTAGCCCCACCCCATTACCCCCTTCTTCCAGCGACAGTTCCAGGCGTTACATTCCCACCCCCTTTTCCTCACTGCCGGGAGAAGAGACTTCAGAAAGGATTACATGAAAGTTAATGGCCCCAATTGTTATTGTTAGTCCTTTTGGTGGTATCCACATCCAGTCCCTTTGAAGTATACTGAAGGAAGTGAGGGCCATAAAGCCCCTTTGTTCACCCCCTTCCCTTCATCGTATGACAGAATCCAGAGCAGACAGAAATGGGGTTTTCCATAGTTGATAACTAGAGATGAAATATAATTGGATTCTGACATCCTGCCCCCTTAAAAATAAGATAGATCCACCTGAAAGAAAACAAAACAGGTATAAAAGTTAGTCAGGTTTGTTAGGATACTCTGTGTGAAACTTCTTTAATAGCTTCTGGGCTCTGACATGACGTTTATGGACCCACTCGTTTTGTGAGGCAGGGAGGTGTTTCCAGGAAACTAGGTACTGAGTTGCTCCATGATATCTCTTAGAATCTAGGATTTCCTTTATTTCGAAGTGTTGTTCGCCTTCCACCATGATTGGAGGTGGTGCGGGGGGGAATTTGTGGCCGTAACGATGATTGATGCTCTCTTTTCAGCAAGTTGCAATGAAAAATTGAGTGTATTTGCCTGAGATTTTTGGGTAATTCTAATTCTACTATTACTGGGTTTATGATTCTTTTAATTGGAAAAGGCCCTATATATTTTGGTCCAAGTTTTTTACAGGGCTGTAGGGACTTTAGGTATTTTGTAGATAAGTACACCATTTCTCCTATAATGAATGGTGTAGGCTCAACCCTTTTTTATCGGCTTGTGCTTTGTATGCCTGCCTAGCTTCGTCTAGTGCTTTTCTAACTATTGGCCAGGTGTTTTGTAGTTTTTCCATCCATTCTTTCAGTGATGGGATTGTTGGTTTGTTTGGGGTTAATTCTGGCATGGGGTTAAAACTTTGACCATTGGCTATTTGAAAAGGAGTGTAACCGGTGCTGGAGTGGACTGCATTATTGTAGGCAACTTCTGCGAAAGGGAGTAGGTCCGTCCAATCAGACTGCTGAAAATTAAGAAAACATCTTAAATATTGCTCAAGTACAGAGTTCATTTTTTCAGCCCACCCATTTCCCTGTGGATGATGGCTAGATGTTAGTCCCTGAGTGGTCCCTAACAGAGATAAAAATTCCTTCCAAAATGCAGACATAAATTGCACTCCCCTATCAGAGATGATGCGTTGGGGTGCCCCATGCAATCTGTAAATGTGCTGGATGAAAAGTTTCGCTAAAGCTTTTGCGGTGGGAAACTTTTGGCAAGGGATAAAGTGTACCTGTTTCGAAAACAAGTCCGTGACTGTCCAGACAACAGTATTCCCATTGCTTTCTAGTAATTCCACTATAAAATCCATGGCTATTTCCCTCCAGGGGGCTGAGGGATTTGCCACGGGCGATTTCCCTTGCAACCTCTTTGCAGTTGCACACTTTGGGCAGCAGGCCACGTAGCTTTCTATGTCCTTTTTTATGGATGGCCACCAAAATTGCCGTTTAATTAAGTGTAATGTTTTTACAAATCCAAAATGCCCTGCTGATTTTGTGTCATGGCAAAGCTGCATGAATGTGACTCTTTGGGTTGTTGGTATATATAACTTTTCCCCTACCCAAGGCAACCCGTCTCTCATTGTGCACACATTT
>NW_015412089.1:0-1880 GCF_001527695.2 Protobothrops mucrosquamatus
AAGGAAGGAGATGAGGAAGGAAGGAAGGAAGGAAGGAAGGAAGGAAGGAAGGAAGGAAGGAGAGATTGAAGGGGAAGGGAAGGAGATGGATGGATGGAAGGAAGGAAGGAAGGAAGGATTGATCTTTGGAGAGTCATGTTTTCCCAGATGGTGATGAACTGCAACTCCCAGCATTCCCCACTCTTCCACAGTGCTTTTTAGGGCTGCTCAGAAACTCAAAGTCTATACATTCTCTTCTCAATGTTTTCAACAAACAAAACAAAACAAAACACATGAGGTAGATTCTGCTTCCCTGTCTAAGGATGGACCTGAATCCATGTGTCCATTGTCCTTGTCCAACTTCCTACTAAAAAATCTAGGACCTCAGCTTCAGTTGCTCACATCCCTACTTCCTGCCTGGGTAATCAGGAATCCCTTATGTCTAAAGGTTGGACTTGATTCCCTCTCTTGATGAGCCGAGCTGCACACCTCATCAGACATCGGTTCCATCTGATCAGGTTTGTCGTTGCTCGCCATGACTGCCATCTGCAGCAGCCCCTGCAAATTGCGGGGATGCTTGCGTGGTGGCTGGTTCTCATCTGCACCTTCAGCCATGGTTGGGGAACGTGGAGGCAAATCACCAACGTGGAGGCAAGTCACCAAAACTGTAAAGAAACTATAAAGAACGGAACAGAAAGAAGAGTAAGTAGAAAGGGGGGGAAACACTGGGAGCCTAACCACGCTTTTACAGGATGAGCCGTATCTTTGTTCCAGTCCTTATTTTTCAGAAATACCATTGCTCTCTTTATAAGTGAAACCTTCACCAAAGTATTGCAATATAAGTGTTCTTCACCAGAGTGCCAATTTACCAGCCTTAATTTCTCTCTAGAGTCAGAAGACATAATTCCATTCCTACTTCTCCCACACAACAATCCAAGCTGTCTGCTAGGGCAGAGATTCCCAATCTTGGCAACTTTAAAATGAGAGAAATGACACGTGGACTTCAATTTCCAGAATTCCTCAGCCAGCATGGCTGGCTGGAAAATTCTGGGAGTTGAAGTCTATGCATCTTAAAGCTGCCAAGATTGGGAACCCTTGTGTTAGGAAGTCAAAAAAGCCACAACCATAGCCATAAAATCAAAGCCCCATTTTTATGTGTGGTGTGTGATGCACCATCGTAACGTTTTTGACCTTCCCCTGCAGACAACTCTGTCAACAATCTCATGGTACACCGAGTACTCACTTCATGGCCACTAAACAAACTCAGCCCTTAATCAACTATTACACAAAAGTGATCATAGAAGACCAATTTCCTCCTCAATGCAGGAATCCAAATTAAATAATCCCAAAGAGGTTTTTTTTGCCTGAACACATATTCAGGGAAATGAAGCCACCACTTCTCTGAATAGGTAGCATCTCCACTTTTTGACTGAATTTTTGAGTCAGAAGTTACATATCTTTAACTCTTCTAATTTTCTATTGCTTAGAGCAGTGGTTCTCAACGTTCCTAATGTCGCGACCCTTTAATACAGTTCCTCATGTTGTGGTGACCCCCAACCATAAAATTATTTTCATTGCTACTTCATAACTGTAATTTTGCTACTGTTATGAATCGTAATGTAAATATTTGATATGCAGGGTGTATTGTTATCGTTAAGAAGTGAACATAATTAAAGCATAGTGATTAATCACAAAAACAATATAGCAATGCTCACTGGAGAAGCTTACTCTTCCTTGCTCAAAAATGTTGGGAGGGAGGGAAGGGGAAGGAAGGAAGGAAGATTGAAGGGGAAAGGAAGGAGATGGAGAAGGAAGGAGATTGAAGGGGAAAGGAAGGAAGGAAGGAAGGAAGGAAGGAAGGAAGGAAGGAAGGAAGGAAGGAAGGAGGGAAGGAGGGAGAG
>NW_015412090.1:0-1880 GCF_001527695.2 Protobothrops mucrosquamatus
ACGTTGGATTTCTGTTTGTTAAGTTCCATCCGTTACTTCTTGTTCTGCCTTCTGGGGGGCTAACTGTCAGGAATAGGTTGACCCCTCCTTTGTGGGACAGCCCTTCAAAAATTACAAGACTGCTATCATGACACCCCTCGTCCTTCTCTTCGTTACACTAGACATCCCCAGTTCCTTCAACTGTTCCTCTTAAGGTTTAGCCTCCAGTCCCCTAATTATCTTAGTTGCTCTTCTCTGCACTCTTTCTAGAATCGCATCTTTTTTACATGGTGGTGACCAAAACTGGATGCAGTATTCCAAGTGTGGTCTTACCAGTGCAATATAAAATGATACTATAATAATAATATTAATGATAAAGTTGGAAGGGACCTTGGAGGTCATCTAGTCCAACCCCCTGCTCAGGCAGGAAACCCTATACCATTTCGGACAAATGGCTGTCCAGTTTCTTCTTAAAAACGTCCAGTGTTGGAGCATTCACCGCTTCTGGAGGCAGGTTGTTCCACTGGTTAATTGTTCCAACTGTCAGGAAGTTTCTCCTTAGTTCTAGGTTGCTTCTCTCTTTGGTTAGTTTCCACCCGTTGCTTCTTCTCCTGCCTTCAGGCGCTTTGGAGAAGAGCTTGACTCCCTCTTCTTTGGGGCAGCCCCTGAGATACTGGAAGACTGCTATCATGTCCCCCCTCGTCCTTCTCTTCGTTAAACTAGACATACCCAATTCCAGCAACCGTTCCTTGTATGTTTTAGCCTCCAGTCCCCTGATCATCTTGATATTGTAGGAAGTCAACCCCACCCCCACCCAGAGAATGAAATATTTTGGGGAATATTAAAAGAGGCCGGATAGAATATTTCCCCTGAAGGAGAAATGGAGGAGAAAAAAACCCAAAACAGCCCCAGTCTCCCTTCCCTCAGGCAGAAACCTCCATCTTTAAAAATGGAGATTTGGTAATCCATTTAGGAAGACTTAGGGTACACTATTCATAAGCAAAACGCCTTCAGCCCCCATAGTTGATGGGATTAAGAATTTACTTTCCCCCACCCAGCTCCAAGGACAGGGCATGACTTCCCAGCCACAATGGGAGTTCGACAACAATATTTGGAATACCAAAAGGGCACACTCAAGTACATTTCACAGGACCAGGTATCTCAAATACGAAGCCCACAGAAGGTATAAAAACTCACCTACTCTCAACTCCATTTCGTCAGCTGTCTCAGAACTGCATGCTGTTGCTGGTTCTGCTCATCAATAAACAGGATTTTTCTTTCTTAAGCAGCCTCCATTTTATTCCCAGCTTGGAACTGGACCTGATTTTTCTTTCAACAATATCATCCCTCTGTTAATGCGTCTAGAACACATTTGATCAGGATGGTATAAGGATTCCTGTCTTGAGCAGGGAATTGGACTAGAAGACCTCCAGGGTCCCTTCCGGCCCTATAATTTCAAACTTCTATGAAGGCTAGTAAAAGATCACCTTGAGAAATGGTGATAAAAGTCAACCAGTTCTAACTCCATGCCTGATTTGTGAATCTTTTCTCTCAAGCATCCTCATTAGGTCAAAGTTGCATTTTAGAGCAGTGTTTTTGCAACATCAGCAACTTCTAAGATTCTGGACTTCTAGAATTCCTCAGCCGGGATGGCTGAGATGAGCTAGTTTGATCAACAACGGGACACTGCTGGGAGGAAGAGAGGGACTTCCGGTGGCAGGCGACTTCGTCGGTCGCAGCTGTTTGCTGCCTCCCGCCTGTTTCGCGTAAAAGCCGGTTTGACAGCCAGCACCAGCTGTCAAACGGCTTGATACCTTTCCCCTGGGTATAAGGGGATAGGTGAGCTGCCCGGGGTAGGAGTTGAGTTCCCGAGTCGTCCTATATGGACGATGTAGGTGAGA
>NW_015412091.1:0-1880 GCF_001527695.2 Protobothrops mucrosquamatus
ATAGATAGATAGATAGATAGATAGATAGATAGATAGATAGATAGACGGATAGAGATAGATAGATAGATAGATAGATATGGATGGATGGATGGATGGATGGATGGATGGATGGATAGATAGATAGATAGATAGATAGATAGATAGATAGATAGATAGATAGATAGATAGATAGATAGATAGATAGATAGATAGATAGATAGATAGATAGATAGATGATGGATGGATGGACGGATGGACAGATAATAGAGAGCAGGGGTAGACCAAGAGCAATAGCATATACAAACCAAATACATGCTTATATGTCGATTAGACTCACCTGCTTCATATGTTACCTGAAGACCTCGCCTGTGGATTGTAGAATAAAATAGAATAACAGAGTTGGAAGGGACCTTGGAGGTCATCTAGTCCAACTCTTGCTCAGGAAGGGAAACTTATACCATTTTAGACAAATGGCTGTCCAGTCTTTTCTTAAAAACTTCCCATGTTGGAACATTCACAACTTCTGGAGGCAGGTTGTTCCACTGGCTAATTGTTTTGACTGTTAGGAAGTTTCTCCTTAGTTCCAGGTTGCTTCTCTCCTTGATTAGTTTCCATCCGTTGTTTCTTCTCCTGCCTTTAGGCGCTTTGGAGAATAGCTTGACTCCCTCTTCCTTGGGGCAGCCCCTGAGAAGAGGGAGTCAAGCTATTCTCCAAAGCCCCTGAAGGCAGGAGAAGAAGCAACGGGTGGAAACTAATCAAGGAGAGAAGCAACTTAGAAGAAACTTGTGTCTTTTTTGTTTGATTTTTGGCTCTCTCTGCTGCATAGACCCAGCTGTAGGATTTGTAAAGCTCAGATAATCATATTTTGATTGATGCCTACACCTGCCAGGTAAGAAACTGGCTAAATCCAAGGTCTGGATGTTTCTACTATAATAGCTGGGTTTGTGTATAGATGTGTTACAAAAACAAAGGTTCTTGACTTCGCATCTTTCACAGGAGTTGTTGGTGTATAAAAACACAGGAGAGAAGTAACTGATGTGGAAGAGAAAGGATATAAATCGGATCAGTCAATCAATCAATCAACGTTCTGTAAAAACAATGGTACACACAAGATACTCCTTATGGCTATACCCACCATCTCCTTAATGAGGTCATTCTACTTAACCGACCTTGACTCTCTTTGGCTAAATTAAAACAAGTATAATTAGGATACACTTAATCTGTACAGTCTGAGTCACGTTCAGCGCGCAGGGGAGATCTTTTCCTGAGGAACACAGAACTGACCCAAATAGGATCACGTGAACAAAAGGTGGGCTGGAAATAGCACATTTGTGTCTAAACTTTAGCCCACTTGGTTTATCTTGTCTCGCTTTGGAAGGCTTATGAAAAAAGAACACCAAGAAAGGAAGGAAGGAAGGAAGGAAGAAAGGAAGGAAGGAAGGAAGGAAGGAAGGAAGGAAGGAAGGAAGGAAGGAAGGAAGGAAGGAGGGAGGGAGGGAGGGAGGATAAAAAGGAAAGAAGAGAGGGAAAGAAGGAAGGAAAAATAAAAGGAAAGAAGCAAAGATCAAAAGGAAGGAAGGAATGGAAGCAGGGAAGGAGGGAGGGAGGGAAGGAGGGAAGAAGTGAAGGAAGAATAAAAAGGAAAGAAGGGAGGGAGGAAAGGAAGGAAAGAAAGGAGGGAAGGAAGAAGAAAGGGAGGGAGAGAGGGAGGGAAGGAAGGAAGGATAAAGAGGAAAGAAGAGAGGAAAGGAAGGAAGGAAAAATAAAAGGAAAGAAGCAAAGATCAAAAGGAAGGAAGGAATGGAGGCAGGGAGGGAGGGAAGGAGGGAAGGAGGGAAGGAAGGATAAAAAGGAAAGAAGGGAGGGAAGGAAGGAAGGAAGGAAAGGAGGAAGGGAGGGAA
>NW_015412092.1:0-1880 GCF_001527695.2 Protobothrops mucrosquamatus
GTTTTCAGGGAGGGCTCAGCGTATTATCATAAAGATTCAATAGCCAAGCTAACATCAAAATAGATTGTATGGGATGAGAGCCAGCCTGGCATTGTTCATCAGTAATTTGTTCAGTTTGTTTTGTATTCCTCGGGGCTTGCTCACTATTGTTTCCCCAGGGTGCATGAAAAGCCTAGATGCAAATGTTATTTAGGAAGCCGGAAGATGCCTTATTAATTTCAGAGATTCAACATGCCAGAATCAGCTGGTGTTTCCTAACTACAATTTGCACTAAATGTAACAGACACTGTTAGCAAAGAGGCTCTTAACAGCCTCAAGAGAGAACATTGCATTGTGTCATATTGGCCTGGAAACCAATAAGGGGGGAAAAATACAATGAGGTTTTTGACATAAATCTTGATGTAAATTCTTAGGAACGGTGGAGAAGGGAAAGAAACAATTTTTATGAATGTAAGACAGAGATGTCAGAGGGTCTTTAGATTATTTAGTGATCAGCAGTAAAGCTGGAGAGAGAGAGAGAGAGAGAGAGACCCCTTAAAGATGTTAAGAAAGAGGGACTCAGCAGAAAGGTTTCAGATTCATGCTATCTACAATATTCCTTTGTCATAATTCTCCAAAAACATATAGATGAACATGTACTTTATCATAAACAAGGTAAAGACCTAGCTGGCTCAGGAATTCTGGGAGTTGAAGTCCACGAGTCATAAAAGAGCCAAGGTTGCCTATCCCTGACCTAGGTAATATAGTAGGCTAAAAACAATGTGGAAAATGTATTGTCAAATACAGGTAGCCCTCGACTTACAACAGTTCATTTAGTGACCGTTCAAAGTTACAACGGCACTGAAAAAAGAAACGTATGACCAGTTTTCACATTTACGACCATTGTAACATCCCCATAGTCATGTGATCAAAATTCAGACGCTTGGCAATTGACTCATATTTATGACAGTTGCAGTGTCTCAGAGAGTCACATGATCCCCTTTTGTGACCTTCTAACACAGGGGTGTCAAACTGCCGGCCCGCGGGCCAGTTTCATCATATCGGAGCCGCGCCTACCCCATTGCCGGCAATGGCGAAAAAATTCCGATATGTTGCGCGACGTCACGTGACGTCGTGAGTTTGACATGTCTGTTCTAACAGATAAAGTCAATGGAGAAGATAAGATTCACTTATCAACGGTTTGACTCATTTAACAACTCCAGTGATTCACTGAACAACTGTGGCAAGAAAGTCATAAAATGGGGCAAACTCATTTAACAAAATTTCCCTTAACAGAAATTTTGGACTCAGTTGTGATCGTAATTCGAGGACTACCTGTATGCAGGAAGGATTGCACACCACCTGTCTACAATTCCTTAAAGCAGTTATGTACTTTCCAGGGATTATGTCCCTGTTCAGGTAACTCTTAATATATCCATGCATGCTGATATCACAAATGCTAATATTTCCCGCTTAATTCTGAGAATATCCTAATTTGATACTCACATTCCAATGACTGCCAATTTTGACTAAAAACAGTGTTTAGTTTGGGATATTCACAAAATTAGTCTGCAACTTTCCATATTTACCCTGTTCACCAAAATTCAGTTCCCACAACTGTAAGTATAAAATAAAAATGAAAAAGAGATGAAGCACTAATGTTCATAGTCTTATGAAGGATAAGAGAAACAGGACCACCATTGTCCTAGTGGACAATCATTTAAATATGAGCCAGCAGTGTGCTGCAGCTGCCAAAAAAGCCAACACAGTGCTGGGCTGCATTAACAGAGGGATAGAATCAAGATCACGTGAAGTATTAATACCACTTTACAATGCCTTGGTAAGGCCACACTTGGAATACTGCATCCAGTTTTGGTCACCACGATGTAAAAAAGATGTTG
>NW_015412093.1:0-1880 GCF_001527695.2 Protobothrops mucrosquamatus
CAACTCCCAGAATTCCTGAGCCAGCATGGGGGAACTATGGCCCCTTCATGACTGGTGGACTTCAACTCCCAGAATTCCTGAGCCAGCATGGGGGAACTATGGCCCCTTCATGACTCGTGGACTTCAACTCCCAGAATTCCTCAGCCAGCATGGCTCAGCTTGGAAACCTCTCCCTTTCCCCTCAGCACAGCTGGCTCAGGAATTCTGGGAGTTGAAGTCCACGAGTCATAAAAGAGCCAAGGTTGCCTACCCCTGAGATAGGCTAATGCAAGTGAGAGGCAACAGAAATGGTTGACTTACAGGTGATATTAGACTGACAGGGCTGTATTCTGCCCCCTGAATTTATATAACTTCCATCAGAACGACCCAGAGTCCATGTTACTTCAGGTTGAGGGCCATTCTCCATCATTAGCCAAAAGGGGAAAAAAATAAGTGTTTTGTAATACTCGCAGTTCTACTTTGATATACTAAATTGTCTATGAAGCATCTATTTGAGGCACTAAAGATTGCCCCCCCCAAAAAAAATCAATTGCAAATCAACCATAACAGAATAAGGGACCTTGGAGATCTTCTAGTCCAACCCCCTTCTCTTCGTTAGACTAGACAAAGTCAATTCCTGCAACCGTTCTTGATATGTTTTAGCCTCCGGTCCCCTAATCCTTTTTGTTGCTCTTCTCTGCACTCTTTCCAGAGTCTCGACATCTTTTTCATATTGTGGCGATCAAAATTGGATGCAATATTCCAGGTGTGGTCTTCCAAGGGTCTATAAAGTGGTACAAAGACTTCACGTGATCTTGCTTTATCTATCTATCTATCTATCTATCTATCTATCTATCTATCTATCTATCTATCTATCTATCTATCTATCTATCTATCTATCTATCTTTCTATCCATCATCTATCCAGCTATCATCTATCTACCTATCTATATCTATTCTCTATCTCTCTATCCTATATCTATTCTCTATCTATCTATCTATCTATCTATCTATCTATCTTTCTATCCATCATCTATCCAGCTATCATCTATCTACCTATCTATATCTATTATCGATCTCTCTATCCTATATCTATCTATTCTATTAGTACTATCTATCTATCTATCTATCTATCTATCTATCTATCTATCTATCTATCTATCTATCTATCTATCATCTATCCAGCTATCATCTATCTACCTATCTATATCTATTATCTATCTCTCTATCCTATATCTATTCTCTATCTATCTATCTATCTATCTATCTATCTATCTATCTATCTATCTATCTATCTATCTTTATTTTATTTTATTATTACTTTACTTTACTTTACTTTACTTTACTTTACTTTACTTTACTTTACTTTACTTTACTTTACTTTACTTTACTTTACTTTTTATTTTATCCAGTTTATTTTCCAGAGGTATGATATCAGGATTTTATTGTATTAAATAGAGATTAGGAAAAAAATTTAGTACAGGAGTCAATGACTGAAACCAAAGTCTTGTGTTCATTTTGGGGAATCATTTCCAGGTATAATTTCCAGCTCCCTAAATATCCGGATACTTTATATTTAAGTAAATGCAGAATAACCTCTTCAAAGATTAAATGTATTCCCATCAAATACGCTTCGTGGTAGATTTCAGAAATTCTCCATCTCTCAAAGAGTTTGACCCTGTAGTGGTTATTGATCTTGAAAGGGTGGATCATATTTAATGCTACTGTGAATTTTATAAGAGCCTTTGGCAGGAAGTTAACTGGCCTACTTTAAAATCAAAACTCGGAAGAGATATTTCAGGAGTATCTTAAAATGATACTTGCAGATGAAAATCCTAAAATAACAGAAGGAACAGCCAAATGTTTAACTATGGCTATAAGAACAAGGTTTTCAGGACTAAA
>NW_015412094.1:0-1880 GCF_001527695.2 Protobothrops mucrosquamatus
GACAATACAAAATTTGTGGTTGCTCTTTCCATTTTCTATACCGTCTGTCCACATTTCTGCGTGTGTGTAGAATGCAACTGATAGGAAATCTTTCATGACAATTCTCTTTTTAAGATGGATAGCTATCATTCCACTATTGGTCTGAAACCTCGCAACCCAGGCGAGTCTGCTCAAAGCCAGAGCAGATCCATTCACCAATTGTCTTCTCCCATTTGCACACAATGACTTTCTTGCTGAGACCTTGCCACTGATTCATGTTGACTAGGGAGAGCGAAATGCAGGGGGACCAATTTCCTTAGCTGAAAGTCCATGGAGCCACTTTCTTTATCGCATCATTCCACATGTATTTTGTCTTTGTGGAAACATTGCTTGTGCAGCTCTGGAGAGTTCTGGCCAATGAGGGTTGCCCAAAACAGCCCCTCATTTTGCCAGCTTGAGTTTCTGTCACTCTCAGTCTGTAAAACTCTCTGAGTCGCCAGCTGCCTCCAGGGCTGCTGCCCCTCCTTTGGCAGGGAGTCGCAGCCCTTTCAGGATTTCCAGACCTTCCTTCCCAGGACACACCCTGGTCTCCTTTCTATTGTGTTCCTAGGTCCCCCTTGTGGTTTCTCCTGCTCTTTTGAGAAGGACTTCTGTTCCTGGAGCCAATCATCCACCGACAGCTTTGACTGGAGACGACACAAAGGCCCAACACCCTCGCCGAACACAGGACCCTTCTATGACCACACCACTGGCGGTGAGGCTGGGATACAATGGTCCTTCCTAACTTCCCAGAAGAACAAATCTTCCCTCTTTTCCTTCTTTGGTAGAATCCTACAGCGGGAAAGAGCCATTTACCAGATGGAATTCAATACCTGCTCAGTGTAGGAATCCCAACTCTTGAACCTCCTAGATTGGACAATTATTTTATTCATTAGAATCCTTATGTGGCACCCAACTCGGTCCACTGACTGTATGTGGTGCACAAGAAGAAAACAAGGGCAAAAAACCCCAAATGGGACCATAATCAAGAAACAGAACAATGTTTCTCTTTAAAACATCCCAAAATAATAAAATGGCAACCAGAGTTGCATTTTCTGTCCCTCATCAATGGAGAGCTCTGGTGGTGGTGTGCAAAGAGCTGGCAGATGAGGCTTATTGAGCCTCTGCCTGGACGTGTCCACCAGTTTTCTGCCTGCCTTCCCTTTCCTGCCTTCCAAGATAGGGATTGAAATATGCAGAACTGAATATTTAGCAGTCACCATCTCTCTGCTCTTGGATTGTCCCACAACTACACTCCCATCTGGGCCACCTTCCATGAAGGAGTCCTTCTTGTAAGATGCAGATGTAGGACCTACAGGCCAAGGACAACAGACTTACGAGGGCAGTGGTCCCCAACCTTTACAGCTTGGTGGCCCAGCAAGGGGGGAGGCAGAGGGGAACCAGGCTGTGTGAATGGTGGGCCAGCCTGCCGCTCACCCAGGTTTAGCTGCATACGAATGCGTACCATCCCACCATTTGTGTAAGTTGAGCTGTGCATGCGCACACATCCCTCAGCCTGCCATTCGTGTGGCCTGGTTCAAAACAACCTGGTAGTGGGTGGAGGATAGGGGTTGGGGACCCCTGTGTTAGAGAACGGCTGCAGCAGTTGCCAGGGTCTATAGAAAGCTAGGTTGTGTCTTTGATGGTCCACGGCATCAGACTAGGATAGCTGCTCTGTGTCCTTGACTCTGGGGAACATCAAGAGACCCCAGGCAGCTTGGACCAGACTGAATTGTCTCTCCACATCTCTGAGAAACCCTGTTGTTTGACCTCTGTCTCTTTCTTTAGGGGGTTACTTCATTTACCTGGATGGAAGCGATGCCAACCCTGGGGATGTGGCACACTTGATCAGCTCCACGTGT
>NW_015412095.1:0-1880 GCF_001527695.2 Protobothrops mucrosquamatus
TTTTCTTGCTAAACCCCTCCCTTATCTTGCAGTCACAAGTCACATCTTCCAATTAGCCCAGAGGGCAGAGATTCACTTCCGTTCCTTTTCCCGGGCTTTTGTTATTTCCCCTCCCTTTTCTCTGTCATCTGAATTAACTCTAAAAATACCAGACAGTTCTGCATATTTTGTCAAAGCAAGAATATTCAATATTAGCAGCATTGACAACAGTCCTTATTTTAAATTGTTTCTCCCACCAAATTCTAGGTATTCTTACTGGTTAAGATTTTCTCAAAAATTAATTACATTTAAAAATTTAACTCTATTTTTCCATATGAACCATCTCACACTTTTATATTTCTTAAGGAATAGATAAAACAATCAAAAAAAGAAAGGAGAGCAAGAGTAAAGAAACGTAAAAAATAACATACTACTTAAAATATATATCCCTCCTATAAGCTAATATATATTTATTTCCTAAATTTCTTATTCTTTTTAACCATAATTTAAAATATGTTTAATCTTTAAACATTCCATTTAATACATCTAGTCATCTAGTCCTTTGACTCTTATTCAAAACATTTTTTATCCATTATAATTTTCTTAAATTCAATCACATTTAAATTTCTAAAACATTTCCTTTATCTAAGTCATTTCAATTTTTTATATTACTCATATCAAGAAAAAGAACAAAAAAGGGGAAAAAGCATACTATATTATTTAGGGAATTCATCCCTCTTAGAATGACATATATATTCCAAAACTTTTCTATTTCTTTAACCATATTCAAACAAATGTTTCTTTTTAAGTATTCTCTCTGGTAAGTCCCATCATCTATTTTCTTGGTTTCCACTTTAGTCTTTTTCCTTTGCCCAGTATCTTTCTTAATCAATGTATTTTGCTGAATCAAAAAGTTTTTCCGTATGTTCGTAAATGTTGCTGTAGATATAAAAAGTAAATCAGGTGAAGTGTCTTTGTACGGGGCTTCTGCCTTTCCATGTTTGTTGAAAATCTTTTTCTTTTTCTTTCTCTCCGCTTCTCTTATCATTTCCTTTCTCTCCAATGTTCCTGACATCTCTACCCACTTTGCATCTTAAGAAGACAGAACTCTTGGAATATTTCTTCCAACAGGCATCTTTATTAAGAGAAGATGGTTGCAGGCGTTCTAAACAGGACCTGAGGCCCAATCCCTACCATTCAAGGTTTTAAGTGTTCCCAAGCAGCCCCCACCCCACTGTCCTTCCAGCGACAATCCCAGGCGTTACATTTCCACCCCCTTTTCCTCTCGACCGGCGGAAGGGAGACTTCAGAGAGTAGTAGATGAAAGCTGATGGGCCATATTGTTATGGTCAGTCCTTTTGGTGAGATCCACATTCAGTCCCTTTGAACTTTTAATGAAGGAAGTGAGAGCCATAAAACCCCTTTGCTCATCCCCCTTCCCCTTCGTAGTATGACAGAATCCAGATGTCAAGCCCTCCTGGGCTTGACACACAAGGAGGGGGAGAACCAGCATCTCAGTCAGCAAGCCGACGAGCAGCTGTAATTAACGGAGGGGGAGAACCAGCATCGCAGTCAGCAAGCCGACGAGCAGCTGTAATTAACAATCAGCTGAGGGGAGGCAGCCTGGAGAGCACAGGGCGTCGCCAGCAGAAGCACAGGGCGTCGGCAGGAAGGTTCCAGACGGAGAGACTAATGGGGCAAGTAACTGAAAGATGCTGGTTGGGGGAATAGGAGGGTGTGATGTAGGAGGGCGGGGGTGTGGTGGTGTCGCTTGGTGGAGGGTGGGGTGAACTTGGGAGTGTATTTAAATAACGCTGGGAGGCAGTAGCTCCCAGCGTAAACTTTATTTGTAAAGAGCCTCAGGCTGAAGGTCTTTGCTAACGTCAGAAGCTTGTTCCTGA
>NW_015412096.1:0-1880 GCF_001527695.2 Protobothrops mucrosquamatus
AGCCGCAATCCTGAAGTGATGCGGTAACACTTGAGTTGCAGGCACCACCTGCTAGAACAAGAAATCATAGCAATTGCTACTCCCAGGGGGTTGATGTGCCCCGTGGGACAACTAAGGCCAGCGCCGGTTCCGTTGTAGGCTGATAGGAGAGAGAGAGATGTTAGACAACTACAACCTGCCCTCTGGAATGACCTACCCCGCCCCCCGACCTACGTACAGTTGCGGACCTGCGCCTTTTTCACCGAGCCCTGAAGGCCCATCTATTCCGTGCGGCCGGCCTGGCGTAGTTTGATTATGTTTCAGTGGGGGGGGTGTTACGGGTGTGTTTTTAGAACAGGCCTGTTATTTAATTCGATTTTAAAACAAACTATTTATTTATTATTGTGGTTTTTAGTATCGCCTGTTCACCGCCCTGAGTCCCGCAAGGGAGATAGGGCGGTATATAAATTTAATAAATAAATAAATAAATAAATAAACTGCCGGGTCTCTCCATGCCCTTGTCGCTATGATCCGGCTGCACCAATTTTCCGCAATTGGGGGGGAGCAGTTTTGCCGGTAGAACCCCACCCCTTCACAAACGCCACACTCATAGACCCTGCCAGTGCAGTGCTATAAAACATGGGAAGCCGGTCCTCTCTGCTTGCTAGGTGAGACGAACACCTTGCCTCCGGCCACAGCCAACCTAAAGGCGCCGGAAGCTCCAAGCGAGGCGACGAGCAATGGAGACCACCGCCGCTGCCAAGCGCGCACACGCCGGCTTTTCCCCGCAGCGCCTGCTCCTCCTTTCCCTTCGCTTCCCGGCGGCAAAGCCAGCCCTGCCTTCCCGTCTCCTTACGCCGCCACCCCTCCCCACGCGCTCAAGAAAGATACACAAAGGGAGGCGGGCGGCGCCCTCAGGCTCGCTTACCATTTCGCTGCCGCCGTTGCGCTGGATGCTCAGATTCTTCTCAACCCGGGATGCTTGGCTCGCCAGGCGCTCGCCTCCTCCTTCGGATGAAGCCGCAGCTGCTGCCGCCGCCGATCCACAATACTTAACAATGAGAGGCCGAGGCCGGCCCAGCAGTTGCACCCGCTCGCCTGGCTTCCTCGCTTCCTCCCCTGAGCGGTGCCAAGCCGCCAGGGACGGCGCGCGCTAATTCTTCTCACGCGAGAGGCCGCCCGTCCTGGCAGGGTCGCGCCGCGAAAGGAGCCCCCATATCTCCCATCTGGCGAGGCGAGGGGGGGGCGCCGCGCGCGGGCTTATCGTTACACCGAGCTAACGGGGATGGGGTGGGGCAGAAGGCAGATACCTCAGAGGAAAGGGATCCAACTGTCGCATGCCGCTTCTGCTTTTGTTTGTTTTTTTGTTTCCCCCCCTCCAGCCTTAGGGAACCCAGGCTGGCGTTGGACGATTGTAACTTTTGGGTAACCGCGCAAGTTAGCCCAAAATAGGGCTATCAGGTGGATGAGAGGAGAAGCAGCAGTGCCAAAGGAAGACCAGAAGCAGGATGATGTCAGCCCTTCAGTGTAAACCAGAGAGGACACCAAAAACATGGAAACCTTTATTGGAAGGGAATGGAGAGTTGAAGACTCGTCTCTGCTAGCTTGCTTGGGCTCAGCCAACTTTGGGGATGTTATCATTTTGCTCCCCACCTTTTTAACTTTAATTATTCCGATACTGTTTTAACTGCCTTTTATTGAAATACAGGTGAAACTCGAAAAATTAGAATATCGTGCAAAAGTTCATTTATTTCAGTAATGCAACTTAAAAGGTGAACCTAATATATGAGATAGACTCATTACATGCAAAGCAAGATAGTTCAAGCCGTGATGTGTCATAACTGTGATGATTATGGCTTACAGGTCATGAAAACCCCAATTCCACAATCTCAGAAAATTAG
>NW_015412097.1:0-1880 GCF_001527695.2 Protobothrops mucrosquamatus
CCAGACATGGATAGTACCAGCATTTCCAATTATGATTTCTCCCGTCCCAGATCTCAGCCTTTAAAGAAAAACAATGGACTGCATGAACATTATAAAAAGGGTGCTAAGCAATCCAATATGTTAAAACGTTTGGATGCTGCAACTAGGTAGAGAAAGAGGTTTTTCCAGCCAAATGAACTCACAAAGAGTAATGTTATAACCAAGTACTTTCCCTCCTGGGCACGGAAACTACACTGCTCACATTCCAAAAGTACGGTGTACTCCTAACCATAAGTAGTGCTCCCCTTTTCTATTCTGGGTTAAGTTGGTACATCAGAACATGAGAAAATAGCAGCTGCAAGATTTGCTCACTGGGAACTTTATTTGTGCATCTTCACAATGGGCCACTGAGGTACTGTAATCCCTCTGTGATATATAGATTAAAATGTATTGAAGGCAGTGTGTTTATTTCTTGCCTGAGCCTAATAACAAACTTTATTCACACAAGAGAGGTGTTAACACATTTTTTTTCATTTTAGGGAATTATAAACAGAGATTTGGGGAATTTACCCAATTTCTTGTCTATAGATTTATGGGTAGCAGCATCCACGGGGGGATTAAAACAGGTAAGAGAATGCTCACAGCAACGTGATCAAATCACTACCCATCAACATATCAACATGAGTACAAAAGGTGCAGGGGTTCAATTGTATGTTATACAACCAGCCATCAGCCATCTGATCTGACAAGCCACACTCACCCGTCCCAGACACCGCTGTCTCCTATTCTACAATTCCCAGAATCCAATGGCCAATCAGGTCAAGGTACACTTGACACATTCTTTTGATCCTCTGTTGGGGCATAGAGCTACAACTAGTATGAACACAAATCTACTTTGCCCCACTACCATTTAATCTACAAGTTCTACTGAAGATATAACTCACTCTTTGCACATTTTAAAAAGTTGCGAGGTGACTGAATCTGAATTTGTGCACAGCAGGATGCTGAACCTTATCCTGTATATTGCGGTCCTGATGAACTCAAGCTGGAACTTTTCTTGAGAGAGAGATTTTTGGTTAAGGCAGAAGGGCAAGTGTTAATTACCTTTTCCTGCTGTCCTAATCATGGACCTCTTACGGGGTGTTTCTTGACAACTTTGAGATGTGATTAATCTAGACTGGGAAATTCTGGGAATTGTCATCCATACACCTTAAACTTGCCAAGATTGAGAAACACAGCCCTTATGGCTTCTATTTTAAGAGAAAACTACATCCATATGCAAACACAGATGATGACAGACTTCCTGATTAATACAAAGAGCAGTTTAACTCTTTATATCTGATGCACATTAGGGATGGAAGTCATCTGTGATCTCTGTAATTTCAAATGAAAATATGTATCAATTTAATTTTTTAAAAAATATACATGGTTTTTCAATAAGGTAAAGTTCTTCAGTGACAAATGTTAAAATCTTTAAAAGGGAATGATACTAGAAAAATGTTTATACCCAACTCTGTATGTATTGAAAATATTAAGAATTATATTTGTTTAATGTAGACAAAAGGAGAATATTACTGGAAGAAGAGAGGATCAAGGAAATTTGTGATTTTGTGATTTTATTAGATTTATACCCCGCCCTTCTCCTGGCGGACCCAGGGCGGCTTACAGCAGCTAAAAACAGATAAAAACCCTACAAACACCATTTTAAAATATAATTAAAAGAAATATTAATTTTGCCGTTTCATTTAAAATTTTTGTTAACACCCAATATAAAATCAAATTAAAATCCAATCTAAAATACCCCTCAGGCCAGCCCCGCTAGCTGGAATAGCCATGTCTTGAGGGCGCGGCGGAAGGAGGGGAGATCCGGAATGACCCGGATCTCTGGGGGTAGTTCGTTC
>NW_015412098.1:0-1880 GCF_001527695.2 Protobothrops mucrosquamatus
GCAGGAAACCCTATACCATTTCAGACAAATGGCTGTCCAGTCTCTTCTTAAAAACTTCCAGTGTTGGAGCATTCACCGCTTCTGGAGGCAGGTTGTTCCACTGGTTAATTGTTCTAACTGTCAGGAAGTTTCTCCTTAGTTCTAGGTTGCTTCTCTCCTTGGTTAGTTTCCATCCATTGCTTCTTGTCCTGCCTTCAGGCGCTTTGGAAAATAGCTTGACTCCCTCTTCTTTGTGGCAGCCCCTGAGATATTGGAACACTGCTATCATGTCCCCCCTCGTCCTTCTCTTCATTAAACTAGACATACCCAATTCCAGCAGCCTTTTCTTATATGCTTTAGCCTCCAGTCCCCTAATCATCTTTGTTGCTCTTCTCTGTACTCTTTCTAGAATCTCAACATCTTTTTTACATCGTGGTGACCAAAACTGGATGCAGTATTCCAAGTGTGGCCTTACCAAGGCATTGTAAAGTGGTATTAATACTTCACGCGATCTTGATTCTATCCCTCTGTTAATGCAGCCCAGCGCTGTGTTGGCTTTTTTGGCAGCTGCAGCACACGGCTGGCTCATATTTAAGTGATTGTCCACTAGGACTCCGAGATCCCTCTCACAGTTACTACTACTATCCTAAGCCATATGATTTACTATCAGCATGAATTCTAGTTTTAACATTACAATACTGATATTATTAATACTATTCTGTTAATTATATTATCCATTAACTATTTGTCTTTTGAATATTAATGCAATGAAATGAGATGTTTGGATGTTCCTTTGAACATCTGTTTGCAGCTGGGGAAGGCAGAATTAAGAATTATGTCTAGTTCATTGAAGAGAAGGACTGGAGTGTGTGTGTGTGAGAGAGAGAGACAGGGGTAGTCAACCTTGGCTCTTTTATGACTCGTGGACTTCAATTCCCAGAATTCCTGAGCCAGCTTAGCTGGCTCAGGAATTCTGGGAGTTGAAGTCCACGAGTCATAAAAGAGCCAAGGTTGACTACCCCTGGTGTGAGACAGGATAGCAGGATTCCAGTATCATAAAGATGAGGGGGTCAATTTATTTTCCAAAGCACCTGAAGGCAGGTCAAGAAGCAATGGATGGATACTAATCTGCTTTGCTTAGCTTCCTGAGGTGCTGCCTTTCTGTGGGGTGATAGACCATTCCATTGGCTGCCACTGAAGTGACAGGAACAATGGATGGAAACTAATCAAGGAGAGAAGCAACCTGGTATTAAGGAGAAATTTCCCACCAGTGAGGACAATTAATCTGTGGAACAGCTTGCCTCCAGAAGTTGTGGGTGCTCCATCACTAGAGGTTTTTAAGAAAAGTCTGGACAGCCACCTGTCTGAAATGGTATAGAGTCTCCTGCTTGAGCAAAGGGGTTGGACTAGAAGACCTCCAAGGTCAATTCCAACTCTATTCTGATTGATTGATTGATTGAAAGTTGCAAATTTCACAATAACATAGGGCAGTGATGGCGAACCTTTTAGAGACCGAGTGCCTAAACTGCAACCCAAAACCCACTTATGCATCATCGAGTGCTGGGTGGGTGTGGCCCATTGGCTGGGCATGGCTGAAGTGGTAACGGCAGACTGGGTGGGACTAAAAAGTTCAATCAATCAATTCCAACTTTGCAAGATCTTTTTTTTTTCCACGAGAAGTTGAAATTGACTGATTTAACCTTTTTTTTTTTGCACACGGCGGTGGAGGCCTAAAGCGAAAAGATTTTATAAAACCCAGCTGAAGGCCTAGGACTGGGGCAATGGCATACGTGCCCACAGAGAGGGCTCTGAGTGCCGCCTCTGGCACCTGTGCCATAGGTTTGCCACCATTGACATAGGGGATGCCATACAGCCCTACCATAGGGACTTGATGGCTTTTT
>NW_015412099.1:0-1879 GCF_001527695.2 Protobothrops mucrosquamatus
AGTTTTGTTTCACAGAGTGGTGAAAAGTAGCATCAGGCCTTCTTTGAGAAAGTCTAAATTTGTCTCTCTTAGAAGGGCGGCCAAGTGACAGAATGACAGAGTTGGAAGGGACCTTGGAGGTCTTCTAGTCCAGCCCGCTGCCCAAGCAGGAGAACCTACATACCATCTCAGACAAGTGACTGTCCAGTCTCTTCATATGTTTTAGTCTCCTGGCCTTGGATCATCTTAGTTGCTCTTCTCTGAACTTTTTCCAAAGACTCAACATCTTTTTTGCAGTATGGGGACCAAAATTGGTTGCAGTATTCTAGGTGTGGCCTCACTAGGGCTTTATAAAGCGGTACTAAAACTTCACGTGATCTTGATTCTATGCCTCTGTTACATACATGACTTTTGAGTTGCACCGAGACTTGAATTTGTCTCTTTTAGAAGGGCAGCAAAATAACAGAATAGCAGAGTTGGAAGGGACCTTGGAGGTCTTCTAGTCCAACCCCCTGCTCAGGCAGGAAACCCTATACAACTTCAGATAAATTGTCATCCAATTTCTTCTTAAAAACTTCCAGTGTTGGAGCATTCACAAATTCCAGAGGCAGGTTGTTCCACTGGTTAATTGTTCTCACTGTCAGGAAGTTTCTCTTTAGTTCCAGGTTGCTTCTCTTTGGTTAGCTTCCACCCATTGCTTCTTGTCCAGCCTTTAGGGGCTTTGGAGAATAGCTTGACTCCCTCTTCTTTGGGGCAGCCCCTGAGATATTGGAAGACTGCTATCATGTCCCCCCTCGTCCTTCCCTTCATTAAACTAGACATACCCAATTCCAGCAACCGTTCTTTATATGTTTTAGCCTCCAGTCCCCTAATCATCTTTGTTGCTCTTCTCTGAACTCTTTCTAGAGTCTCAGCATCTTTTTTACATTATTTCATTCCTCCTCCTCCTCCTCCTCCTCCTCCTCCTCTTCTTCTTCTTCTTCTTCTTCTTCTTCTTCTTCTTCTTCTTCTTCTTCTTCTTCTTCTTCTTCTTATTATTATTATTATTATTATTATTATTATTATTATTATTATTATTATTATTATTATTATTATTATTATTATTACTATTATTATTATTATTTTGTATTATGACTCCAATCATTCATTTTGTGACCAAAGTTACAATGGTACTGAAAAGAGGGACATATGAATGGTTTTTTTCACACTTACGACCATTGCAGCATCCCCTTGGTCATGTGACCAAAATTCTACATCTATATATTATAGGACCTTTAATGCAGTAAGCAGAACTTTATCCTTACGGTTTTGATGTTCGTCCTCTGCTCCCTCTGATCTTCTTCCTCGGATTATGATAGAATTTTGTTTGCAATGCTGGGAATTTAAGCACGGTTCAGACACTGGACAAAGGGTTGAAATCCCTCCGGGGGTAGCAACGAGATTCTTCTTCTACTTACTTCTACACGGCTGGGTCAGAAAGTGCCTAGAAATTTGGGGGATTAGTAGAGCATTCAGAGATAATTCAAAGTGTCAATGAGTGCATGAGGGAAAAAATGAAAATGTTTAGCAGCCAAGGCCGAAAACCCTTGACAAAGTCAAAACCGATACACGAATATTCACTGTCCCCTTTGGTATTTGTTTCAGAAATAACTCAGCTTTGCAAATATTTCAGCAAAAGTAAATGGGGAGGGAGGGAGGGGTGCTATCAGCTCTCCAAGCAAGGAGTGATCCACACACCGATCACCTAAACTTTATTTTGCAAAAAGCAAAAGCAGAGCTGGAAACTCTGACCGAAACAGCCCGAACACAGACGCGCGGCAGAGATGATAGGAATGCAGTTTGGGATAGGCAAATGTGGAGCTGAAGCAATTAGAGGGTGTCAACTGGTTAAAAGAAAAAA
>NW_015412100.1:0-1879 GCF_001527695.2 Protobothrops mucrosquamatus
CCTTGGGCTGGGCCAGCTGGTGGTCGGCCTGCTCCGTCTCTGCCGCTTGCCAGCTACGCCTCGGCCGGCGCAGGGGGCGGAACCACGCATGCGCGGCGCTCCTGGGCAGGGAAAGTCCTCGACTTACGACCGGTTGGGTAGTCCTTGACTTACGACCGGTTTAGTCCTCGACTTACGACCGGTTTAGTCCTCGACTTACAACCGGTTGGGGTCACGGCATGAAAAAGGTCGAGAACTACTGGTATAGGGTCTTCTGCTTGAGCAGGGGGCTGGACTAGAAGACCTCAAAGGTCCCTTCCAGCTCTATTCCATTCCATTCCATTCCATTCTTCTAATTCTATTCTACTCTACTCTACTCTATTCTATTATTCTATTCTATATTCTATTCTAGGACTAAACTTTGAAAAAGCAGGAAGGATCATTTCTGCAGACTCAGAAACCTGCCCACATAATCCATCCAAAGAAAACCCTTATTCCCAAAATTAATAAGCCTCAAGGGTGAAACACAGCAAGAAAGAAACTAGCAAAGATAAGGAGCCTTCTCTATGATTTCATTCACTTCCTTATCCTTTCAATCAGGTGGAGCAAAGATCTCTGTTCAGGAATGGGGAAATGCTTTCTCCCCTCCTAACACGCACGCACACACACGCACAAATTACCCCAGCAAACATCCCCCGAGGTGTTGTAACCCAGAAAGATTATCTCCTTCCCAGGAGATCTGAGGATGAAGGGGACTCTTTATCACAACCAGCCCTCCAGATAAAGAGAGGATGTGCCACAGTTATTCACCATTAAACAAAAGTGGCTATAAAGAATTGTATTATCTTTAGGGAAGACCAGGAAAATTCCTCATAAAACTGTGGTACTGAACATTTTAGAGAGGGCAACTGAACTGGAATACAGCCTCAAGAAGATCAAATCAATTTATTTGACACAGTAAAGGGGCAAAACAGCTCAACCAGGCAGCCTGTGAATACAATGAGACCACAGTGACCAGAATGTCCCAGTAACCCAGGTCAGGGGAATCCAGGGAAATTCAGAATAACAGAGCTGGAAGGGACCTTGGAGGTCTTCTAGTCCAACCCCCTGCTCAGGCAGAAAACTCTGTACTATTTCAGACAACTACTTGTCCAATCTCTTCTTAAAAACCTCCAGTGTTGGAGCACCCAGAACTTCTGGAGGCAAGCCATTCCACTGATTGTTCTAACTATCAGGAAATTTCTCCTTAGTTCTAGGCTGCTTCTCTCCTTGATTAGTTTCCATCCGTTGCTTCTTGTCCTGCCTTCAGTCCAATACACTATCACTATGCCAAGTTAGGGAAAGTTGAAGAGGAACAGAAGGTTCTGTTTCCCCAAATCCTTCCTTTAAAACCTACCTAAAGGGGAAGAAAAAACGAGGAAGCAAATGTACCCTCAAGATCCCAGAAATCAGCAACAGGAAGAGAGGAAATTAGGATTGGTAAGTGAGAGACAGAAAGTGCTACCGTATTCCTGCCTGGGCAAACTAGAATCCAACCGGGGCTGTCTAACATATTGCATGATGAGAGAATCAAGAGCGAAAAGGGGCTTTTTTTCCCCCCAAATGTCCTAAACCACAGAATTTGCTATTGCACAAGAAATCTAGTGACCGACATCGAGGTGGGCAGGCTGCTGGCTTTCAGGGCAGCTTAATCATTTTGGTTTTCCATTAACTCTAACATCACAGCCCACATACTCGACATTCCCGTTGCTAAGAGCTGGAGCAGGAAGGTGGGCTCGCCAAAAGATCTGGGAACAGAACCCAAGATCAGCCTGATTCAGTGCTCTGCTCTTTTTTCCAACCTTATTAAAGTTGTCGTGTGTGTCGCTTTGAAGGGGTGCTTCTTTTGCCCCTCGCTTTT